>NC_050579.1:234950028-235135028 GCF_011100635.1 Trichosurus vulpecula | reverse complement strand
TTTCAAAATGGACTAGTGGAAAAAGCTTGTGCCTTTGGAATTAGAGTGCTGGGTTCTAATCTGGCCTCTTATTCCATGTGTTGACCTTCCTGGACCTTCTTTTTCTCATCTGTAAAAATACTAGGTGATATTACCTAAGGTCTCATCTACTTCTCAATTTTATAATCTTACAAGTTTGACCTCCATGAAAACTTTGCTAACATCATTTTGGATATGGACCATGTCTTATACCTTTAATAAGTATCTAAGAATGTATTATTTATTAAAGAGAAAGATTTAAAATTTCCTCGAACGGGGTTTTTCTATTGGCAACTCAAGCTGCTATACGCCTATCTCACCAGTCTAAATATGCCTCACCTACACGGGGAGACCATTTTTCTTGATGTGACAGAGAAAAGCATGATTTTGACATTTACATATTATATATACATACATACATACATACACATACATATATATATATATCAACACACACACACACACACACACACAGACACAGACACACACACACACACACACACACACACACACACACACACTGACAGTAAAACTTCTTTCCAACATTTTCCGAGTCAGTGGTTCTATTTTGGCAAGTTCAAATAGTCTCTTTCAGATGAAATGAACATTTAGATGCCTAACCACTAGTCGCTAAATGATTTTCTACAAAACTCAATGGTTCCATCTGCTGTCAGAATCATAGATCGCATCTTATTTATCTCAGAGAGGATTGGCCAGCTCCATCTAGCGATGTTTTTTAAATCAAGGAGATTCAATAGTGTCAAATGTTTCTCCACCACTGCTTGTCCTCTCCCCTCCCTGTCTAAGAATTCTCTCAAAGCGGACTGTGATCCCGGCGGAGTTCTTTGTCGTTATCCTAACACAATGCATCAGACTTCGCATCGAGAAACATTTTGTGGCTTTTACTTTGTACAATGTTTCACTTTACAATAAAAACCTCAAAAGAAAAGTGGAAGGCAAACTGCTGACTCGAGATTCAACGTGGGACGTCACATTGCCTGCCTGGGATCTTGTCTCTGCTTTCCAATTAGGACACATATCCCTAGCACATCTGTGCAGTATTTGTACTCATAGAATCATACAACGTTGGAGTTGGAAGAAATTTTAGAGATGACCTAGTCATTTGGAGGTTTCCAATTCTGACTGTCCTTGGAAGATGAGGAAACTCAGGTCCAAAGGGCCTATAACTACTCAAGGTCACACAGGTAGTCAGTGGCAGAGCTGATCCTTTGACTTATAACTAATGCTTTCCCCCACTGCATCGCACTTCTCCTTTAAGCAACCACTTCAACTTACAGAGAGAACTGAGGTTTAGAAGGTTGAAGTGATGTGTTCAAGGATATATGGAATAGTTAGTGCTGAAGAAAGCCAGGTCCCCTGACTTTAAACTCACTTTTTTTTCTTGCTACAATATCCTAGTTCTCTATTATATTGGTTTCTTTGAAAATGTTCTAATGTAGCATTGTAGTTTTTTTTTACGTGAATTTTTGCTTTCCTCATCTACATTGTTAGCCCCTTGTGGCTGGGGTTATGCAATTCTCTTCTATCTTACTAATCAATTTAGTACAATTAGCACTTAGTCAAAGCTTCTTGACTGAAATTGTAAGACATTTGGAGAAAAAAAAATCCTGTGAGGCAGAGACTTTCATTTTGTCTTCACATTTCTAGTACCTAGCTAGCACAGTGTTTAGCACAGAGTAGGTGTTTTTATTCAAGTTTATTAATTGAAGGATTGATTGATTCAATTAAACGCCACAGGATCATAGGTTCACAGACCCTAGGTCTAGAGGTGGAAGGAACCTGGAGATTGTTTAGTCTAACCCCTTTCATTTTTACAGTAAGGAGATACCTCTAGAAAGCCCTCTAATAGTATACATTGAAGAGAAGGTGCTGACTTGAATTGGTGGAGAAAGTTCCCTCATCCAACTGTTTCCTAGGCCAATTAAATCACAACTCTAGTCTGCATCTGGATAATACCTTTTAGGAAGGACATGGGTATACTAGAGGAGATACAAAAGAGAATGGAGAAACTAATGGAAGAAGTGAAAAAAAACATAACATGACTATTGGTTGAAGGAAGAGGGGAGTGTTTAGGCTGGAGAAGAGAAGACTTGGGATTGGGGAAAAATGAGTGGGGGCTGAGGCAGGGAAGATCTTTTAACTTATCTTCATGTATTTGAAAAGTTGTCAGGAAGAAGAGAGATTAAATTTGTTTTATTTGGACCTAGAACTAAGAAAAATATATAGATGTTTCTGAGAGGTCAATTTTTGACCTGATATTAGGGAAAACTTCCTAACCAATAGAGCCATTCAAATATAGAATGACCAGGTCTGGAAATAGTTCCTCATCACTGGAGGTCTTCAAGTACAGTTGGTAGGTCGCATTTATTTAATGTGGTATGCTTTATCATTTGTTGGGGATGTTGAAGAGGGGATTTCTGTTCAGGAGTAAGTAGCACTAGATAAACTCTAAGGTCCCTTCCAACTCTGATGTTCTATGGCCTTGCTCTGTAGGGAACCTTCCTTCCTTCATTCCTGCCTTCCTTCTTCCTTCCTTCTAAAAATTATTCCTTTCAATTAATAAGCAAGCCTGAAGGTAAATCCTGAGCCTCTTTTTTAATCTGGTTCTATATTGGAAAAAAACTCCTACCACCTCAATCTTCCTTTTCCCATCTTGGTCAATAGAGTTGGCCCTTGACAAAACTGAAACAATAGCTCATTTTTGGTGTTCTTTTCTGATTTCCATTTCTGAACCTTTTTTGAGGCTCTCTCCCCTTCCCCCTTCCATCTTCCTTTCTTCGCCTTCTTTCTTTCTTCAGCCTCCTTGTTGCTTTGCCTGTCCTTCCTGTACTGAACCCCAGATACTGTTTCTAGACTACTTATGGCTAAAGGACCCTCCTGGGGCATCCTACCCATCCCCAACATTGATTCTGTTCACCTTCTTAGTTCCACATCACATTTTCTGCCTTATATCTTATACCCTCCACATTGGACTCCCTGTGCCTCCCAAGGCAACAAGGGTGAATGTGACAAATGAAATATGGGCTAACAAAGGAGGGCTATAGGGAAGATAGATGTATTTTAACAGGGACCTTCTGCAAACAATGCCCTTATCTTTGTCGCCTAATCTTCAGTAATGTGAATATTGGGAATTTCAGGCCAGGTAGGAATGGAGAAAAGCTCCATAGTAGGCTGGCAAGGCAGATATTTTTGAACAATCCCCTCAACTCATACTGTAGAGGGTTTCCTCCCCTGATCCAGACATGGAGTCCCCCTCCCCTAGTGCACTATGCCTTCAGGGAATCACATGCCGCTTGTGTTCAAAGTCTCAGTCCTCCTCCCTCCTTCTCCTCCCAGGAAGCATTCCTTGGGCTTATTTAGAACCAGGATTATTTAGGGCAAGTTGACTGAACCTGCAATTAAAGGGATTCAGAATGTAGCCATCACATTAATTTTGCAGCAACCAAAGTTGGCCTTGGTTAAGAACAGCAGCAGCATAATTGTCTTTCCTGACTTACTGCACTGCAGAGACTGCAGCCACTGTCAAAAAGAGGATTAGATAGTTATGATTTGTGACTTGACCTTCCTAAGCAGCCCTGGTAGTAGGGGCCAGCCTAACAAAGGATAGGGCCCTTTTCTGGGGCAAAACTTTTTGTTTTTGGAAGAAAGAGTATGGGAATCCCAAGATTTAAACATACATTACTTGTTTTTCAGTCAGCCACAAACCTATGAATCCTAGCAGAGAGACCACCTGCTTGCTCACCTTTTAACCTCCTTCTTGTCCTCATTCCTTCTTTCCTCTTCTCTTTTCCCTCGTTATTTTATTCTTTCTAATCCTCTTTCTCCTGCTATTATTCTTTCTCTTATTTCTTATCTCTTTCCCCCCTCTTCCTCAATCTATCGAACCTCAATCATTCAACAGGCATTTGTTTTATTTACTGCAGACACAAAGACAAAAATAGCTTCTGCCTTCAAAGAGCTTCCATTCTGTTAGGGGAAACATCATGTTCACATATAATGTGAGATAGCAGATATTAATATAATAAATATTAAATATACTAATTTAGATCCTAAATATATCCACATTATATACAAGGTAATTTCTGTGCGCTCACTAGTTCTTGGGGGGAAGATCAAGAAAGGTCTTAAGTGATAATCCTTGAGCTGAGCTTAGAAAAAGCCTAGAGGGATTCAAAGAGGAAGAGGTGAATTGGGAGTGCATTACAGTCATGGAGGAGGGAAAACCTGGGCAAATTAGCTGGTTTTGTTGGACCGAAGAGTCTGTGCAGGAAAATGATGTGTAACGTTCTAGAAAGGTATACTGGCCCTAGATGGGGAATGAATTCTAAAGACAAACAGAGGAGTTTGTGTTTGATCCAAGGGGAAATAGGAGATCTCCAGAGCTTCTTTAAGCAAGAGAGTTTTGTGGTTAGTCCTGTATTTTAGGAATGTCACTTAAGCAGTTAGGTGGAATATGAATTGGAATGGAGAGAGACTGAAGGAAGGAAATCACTTTCCCATTCCTTCTCATTCCTTCTACTCTTTTTCCTCTTCCTTTTGTCTTTCCTCATGCTCTTTTTTCCCTCCCCTCTCCTCCCTTCTCTTCCCCTCCCTTACCCTTCCTTCCATTTCCCCTCCCCTTCCCTCTCCTTTCCTCCCTTACCTTCCTCTCCCTTCTCCTTTCCCCTCCCCTCCCCTCCCCTCGCCTGTCCTATCACCTGGGTCTAAATTCCATTGTAGACCCTTACCAGATATATGATCCTGGCCAAGGCCTGCGCGTACGCACACACACACACACACACACACACACACACTCACCCACCATTTTTTTCAAGCTCCCTTTCTCACCCTTTAATCTCTAATCTCACCCTTCTAATCACTACCTTTATCTTCATTCCTACCCTACCCCTCCACAGTTTTCTAAGACTTGTAAACAAAAGGAGAAAAGATTAGTTTAGATTTCACTGTCTCTTTCCCTGACTACCTTCTGGTGGAGAAGTACCCTAAAGTGGGCAATCTGAGGCAGGTTTTAAGAAGGTTGTAAGGGGCCCTGGATAATTTGCAAACTGGAAAGTTGAGCATTGATCGAATTTGGGTTATTGAATTGGGTTATTTTGTCATGAGCTGGTACTAAATCATTTCCCAATGTAACCAAAGAACGTGGGATTTTTTTTCTTCTCCAACTTTTCCAAGGGTAAGAAAAATTCAATCTTTACTGACTGATCCACTGTATTTTATACCTTTTAATCTTACTGCCACTGTCACCACTTCAAATGGAAATTATTATTATTACAATAGTAATAATTGTAAAACAATAACTTAAATTTGCATGGATTTTCACAGAGAGATTTGGGAAAGATATCATATCTAGGAGCCTTTTTTGTCCTCTAGAAAAGCATATTACTACCTAGTAGTGTGGCATTTTCAGAAGTGTAAGGCAAAAGTATAATTTCCAATGAATGAAAAAGAAAGCATTTATTAAGAGTTTATTATGTACCAAGCACCATGCTACGCACTGAGCATACAAATAGAAAAGATAATCATTGTTCACAAGGAGCTGATGCTCTAATTGAGGGATAGCTGCAAATCAGACGGAAATATCCAATGGTTCTGGGATACAGTGGCAAACTGGTGGTAATGGAGCATCCTTGGTGTCTCTACCTCAACCATTGCTACCATGTAGGTCAAGGGCACCATGACCTACCAAGGGGACAAGGGCTTCAGAATCCTAAGTGCAGTGATAAAGTTAAGATCTGTAGAAAAAGCCAATTCCTGAAAAGGTGCTCAGAACACCTGTGTTTTCAGTTATCATCCCATTATCTCAAGGAGGTACTTAGAGACAAGGATGAGTATATAAAAGGAAGCACAATTTTGCCTAGAAACAAAGGAAATCAGAATAGAATATGTGGTGATATGTGATTCATTGGAAAGAATGCTGCATTGGGAGTCAGAAAATCTGGGTTCAAATCTTGTCTCTTTGACATCCTGCTTTTGTGATATTGGCCAAGCCATGTAACTTCCTTCCTTCATTCCTTCCTTCCTTCCTTCCTTCCCTTCTTCCCTTCCTTCCTCCCTCCATCCCTCCTTTCTTTCTTTCTCTCTCTCTCCCTCCCTCCCTCCTTCCTTCCTTCCTCCCTTCCTCCCTCCCTTCTTCTTCCCTTCTTCTCCCTTCCTCCTCTTCCCTTCTCCCTCCTCCCTCCTCCCTCCTCCTCCTCCTTCTTTCCTCCTCCTCCTCCTCCTCCTCCTCCTCCTCCTCCTCCTCCTCCTCCTCCTCCTCCTCCTCCTCCTCTTCTTCTTCTTCTTCTTCTTCTTCTTCTTCTTCTTCTTCTTCTTCTTCTTCTTCTTCTTCTTCTTCTTCTTCTTCTTCTTCTTCCTCTTCTTCTCTTCCTCTCCTTCTTCTTCTTCTTCTTCTTCTTCTTCTTCTTCTTCTTCTTCTTCTTCTTCTTCTTCTTCTTCTTCTTCTTCTTCTTCTTCTTCTTCTTCTTCTTCTTCTTCTTCTTCTTCTTCTTCTTTTTCTTCTTCTTCCTGTTAAATAAGGTGTTTGGACCAGATTTCCTTGAAGGTTTCTTTCTATCCCTGCACCTATGATCCTATGACATGTATCTTGATTCCTAGGTCATTATTCCTTCTACTACATTATGCCTCCTTTTTTATAGTTACCATTGTTGCTATGCGGATTAGAATTATGAAATGGTCACTTATTAATTTGATGGTCCATTTAAAAAAAGTTACCAGATCTCAGTGTGCCCTGTGAGTTCTCCATTAGTTTCTTAGCCAATGAAAATGTCTGGAACTTTTTTTCTTACGATGAATATTTCCAAGTCCTTAGGAAACATTGGATTGTTTCTCATTTCAAGTTGGTTTATACTAATCTGCTGAGAACAGTCTTGATTTGCTTTTCAGATAGCTACTGTTGGTACAAGAACAGCATGGCATTAAACCACAGTGTCCCTCCTCAAGATGATTACATTCCGCACTACCTTCGGGATGGAGACCCTTTTGCATCCAAACTCTCCTGGGAAGCTGACTTAGTAGCTGGTTTCTACCTAACCATAATTGGTAAGTCTTCTGGATTCTTTTGGGAAAAGGAGGCAGAGAAGACAAGTAGATCAGAGACTCCATTATGATGTATTATTAGAATTTGGGGGGAAAGGATGTGTGTGTATATGTGTGTGTGTGTGATAATTTAGAAAGAGGAGAAGAAAAAGAAAATTAACATATATTAACATATTAGTCTATGGTGAGAGGATTAGACTACAGAGGCATTATGGTAATAGTGGAAAAAAGTCAGTGGTTGTTGTTGAGGAATTTCAGCTGTAGCACCTAGCTTTCCCATTATGGAGTCAGATAACTTGGGTTCAAATTTCAACTTTGCTTAATAGATGCTTATGGATTGATTGAATAATACCTATCAATTACAGTAACATGTTAATTTTGTATAGTACTGGTAACTTTGTCCAAGCATTTTCACGTGGTTGGTTGCAGAGAATTGTAGAATATTAATGCTTAAAACGGAACTTAGAGATCATCTAATCTGACTTCCTTATTTTAGAGGGCTAAAAACTAAGGGGGCAGCTAGGTGGTACAGTAGATAGAACGTTGGGCCTGGAGTCAAGAAGACTCATCTTTCTTAGTTCAAATCTGGCCTCCGACACTCACTAGCTTACTAGCTGTGTGACCCTGGACAAGTCAGTGAAGTCTGTTTGCCTCAGTTTCCTCATCTGTAAAATGAGCTGGAGAAGGAAATGGCAAACCACTCCAGAATATTTGCTAAAAAAAGTCCCAACTGGCATCACAAAGAGTCAGACACGACTGAACAGCAACAAAAAATTGAGCGGAAGTGTTTTGCTGAAGGTCACACAGATAGCTTGTAGTAGAATACACATTACTTTTTCTTCGAGACTAATGATAGGTTTGCATTTCTAGTGTGCACTAAACAATAGTTAAACCAGAAGCATGGTAGGAAATGAGTAGAAGGCCCTCAGGGGTTAAAGACTTGCCATGCTCTAATCTGAAAAGTGGACATCCCACATCTAGATCACGCATAGCTGACCATACAGATCTCTCAGAATTACTATCATTATTTGTAAGTTTAGGGAACAATGAAAGGGTACGCAGTGCCTATTAGGTTTATACTCCCCTGAGATTGTCAAAGGTGCCAAGAGGTATATTTAGTTTTGGAGGGGGGCAGACATGAAACTTTTCCAGGTCTGTGAATCAATAAAAAAACATCACAAAAAGGCTTTTGGGTCTGCTTCATGGATGAAGCAGAAAGAGTTCCTTGAATTTTAATAAAAAAAAGAAACAAAGCTCTTCCACCAAAGTGATTTTATAGAATCAATTGTATAGATTTGGAAGCAACTTAAGAGTTAACAAGTCATTAGTTATTAACTAAGCATTCACTATGTGCCATATACTGTGCTAAGCACTGAGAGTACAAATAAAAAAAAAGCAGAAAGAAAGATACTACCTGCCTTCAAGGAGCTTATATTCTAATGGGGAAGACAGCACATAAATGGAAGCTCAAAATGGACAGGGTGACCCTGGTGAAGTACCTGCCTGAGGGCTGGGTGAAGCAAGTTTGGAGAGTTGAGTGAGGCCTAGAGAAGAATGGGAACATGGCTGTCTGGGAAAGATGCTTTACCATTAATTCTCTGGAATGAGGGTTGGTCAATGAGTTGGTCAGAATTCTTAAGTCCTTCAAAGTGAGATTTCTTTATAAAGTTATTGTTATACAATGTTGTATGAATTAATCTAGTTCTGCTTACTTCCCTCTACAATCAATTCATACAGGTACTCCTAAGGGTCTCTTTGAAAATGTCTCTTTCATAGTTTCTTTTGGTACCATAGTGTTCTATTACATTCATATCCAATAATTTTTTCAGCCATCCCCCAATTGATGGGCACACCCTTAGTTTCTAGTTCTTTGCTACCACAAAAAAGCTTCTATAATTATTTTTGTTTCTATGTGTTCTTTTCTTTTTCTTTTGATATCTTTAAATGATAGGCCTTGTAGTGGTGTCACTGGATCCAATAGTAATGGTGGTAGTGGTGAGGAGCACTTTGCAAGAATCTTCAGAGATGTGAACTCTGCAAAAAAAGTTGATTTGTTAACTGGGTGATTATAACCACATAGCTAAGAAATGTATCAAGTCAAATGCAAGTGGGCATATGGAGGTCTTGGGCATATAGCAACTTATCATGTCCAAGGAATTATGGCAATGAACAGGCATAAAAGACACAATTAAAGAGGTTTTATGGTAGAAAAAAAAGACTGCTTGAGATATCCAGGGATAACGAGCTCTATTGATGTTCTTGTTTGTGTGTGTGTGTGTGTGTGTGTGTGTGTGTGTGTGTATGTGTGTTAAACTGGACCTGTGATTTAATTTCTATAGGGAATGATGAGAAAACTATCTCAGTATAGATTAGAATTAACTCTGCGACTTGATCAACCTAGGAATAAGCCTTTATTAGACTGTGTGTCAGACATAGTCTTATCAAATTCCCTACTGTCCAGAGAGGTTAAGTAGTTTAATTCAGTGAAGTCACACAATTAATAGGTATCACAGGTAAGACATGAACCCAGGTTTAAGGTCAACTCTGAGTCTGGCTTTCTATCTCCTGCTCTACTCTGCTTCTCATTCTCTGAATGCCAAGACAATAAGATCCCATCTGGCTCAGAGACTGAAAAGGAAATGTGGCAAAACAGAGAGAACATTAGATTTGGAACTAGAGGACTCTGTCACTTATTCCCTGTATGACCTTAATCTCTCCAGGACTCAGTTTACTCATCTATGAAATAAGGAGGTTGAACTAGATGACCTCTCAGGTACCTCCCAGCTAGAAATATATGATGATGTGTCTCTATAAACACAAAGGGAGTATTCATTGTCAAGGCTTACTTGTGGGAAATTAATTCAACAAATATTTACTAAGCACATTCTATGTGTACATCACGAAGTCTCTTAGCTCTATATGTATGATCCTTAGGCTTCCAGTAGTGAATTTATGGGAGGATGTGGCTGAGAGTCATAAAGTGGAGGCAGGTATGGATGGGTTGTAATCTGGGTTTTTGGCAAGCATACGACCATCAGTAAGACACTAGATTCAAGGTAGCAGAGTGTAAGGTAATTTGCATTGGCAGATGCCCAGTAAACTTCCATATCTATGATGAAAATTTGCTCTTATGGCCCATCGTATTGAAAGGCATGAATTAAATGGTGGCATCTATTTGGCTCAGAGGACATAAGTCAGGTGGGGAAGTCTATGGTGAAATATAAATAGCAGGAGGTCTAGAAACTATTGATTGTTGAAACTAGAGGGACTTTGGCCCTTTGATTCCATTATCCCTACAGCATTTATGACTAGGGGTCGTCTGGCTAGATACCCAGTCCAAAGAATACCCTGGGTCTTTGAGATGCCTAAGAATGTCCAATACTTGAAAAGGCTGACAATCATCAAACTCCTCTGAGACTAAGCAATTTCACCTATAATTTCTGCCCTTCTTACCTCAGCCAGAGGGCTGTTATGATAGTCAAGTGAGATAATGCATTTAAATTACTTTGAAATATGTAAAATGCTATATAGATGTCAAAGTCATAGTATCATAGACTAAGAGCTAAAATGCACCTTAGAGATATTCTAATCATGGGATTCTAGAGCTAGAGTTGGAAAGGACCTCAGAGGTCATCTAGTATAATCCTCTCATTTTATAGATGAAGAAAACTTAGAGATCATCTAGACCCTCCCTTTACAGATGAAGAAACTGAGTCTTAAGTGACCTGACCACCATCATACACATAGAGAAATTGAGACCTGCCCAAGGTTAAATAACCTTAGTCATTTATTATTATTATTATTATTATGGGATCTTATTATCTTGGCATTCAGAGAATAAGAAACAGAGTAGAGCAGTAGATAAAAAGCCAGACTCAAAGCTGACCTTAAACCTGGGTTCAAGTCTTACCTGTGATATCTGAGTAAACTACTTAACCTCTCTGGACAGTAGGGAATTTGATGAGACAGTGTGTCTGGCACATAGTCTAATAAAGGCTGATTCCTAGGTTATCGTTATTATTAATAAGAAGTTAAATAACCCAAGGTTACAAGGTAGAGAAGTTAGATGACTTGCCCAAATTCACACAAGTAGATGACAGAGTTGAAATTCAAACTCAGGCCCTCTGAATACAAAGAATCTGAAATTATTATTGTTATAATTTTCATAGCATTATGATAATCATCTCATCACTGAAGTAATTCTGAAACAGCGATTGAAACCTATGGACCAGGCCAAGTTACGGCATACCATACTTCAATTCTTTGTTGGCAGGTGTCCATGTTTCTTTCTTTTCCATTTCTAATACAGAGACTGAGGCTGTGGTCAAAAAAAGGCCCATGAGACTAAAAATAAGTCTCTACATTTTTAGATACCTATTGGAATGGAAGAGAAGTTGTGGGGGTGGTTAGATTAAGTAGTAGTAGAAAGAAGATGAATCCTAAAGGCATCTAAGGCATCGGTCATTTATTACAAAATAAGCAAAGGAGGGAAAATAAGGCAAAAAATCATTTTCTCTCTCTCTCCCTAATGACCACTAGTTTTGTTACTGATGGATATAACTGATTTCCAATAATCCACGTTCATGAAAGGGTACAGGGCTGGTGATATACAATTAGTTTATATTAATCTTTGAAAAGCCTCCTTTCTTTTGTTCCTCTTAGTCAAGTTACTTTCCTGGTCTCATTTTCTTTAGGCTAATATGAAAAATGACTTTGCATTGCTATGGCTCACCCCAGCTGATACTTGTTTAGATGCCCCAGAGCAAGAGAGAAAGGCAGTCTGATGTTTCACAAAATCTTTATTATCAATACTCAGAAAACTGATAATCGATGATTTTTATAAAAGGAAAATGGACTAGAATATTAATTCCTTAGTCACCATTACGATTCCAGTCTCAGAATCTCCTAAGAAGCAAAAAGGATAAGAAGATCAGAGATTTAGATCTGAAGGGACATTAGAGGCTATCGAATCCAGCCCTCCTCATTTTTCAGATGAGGAAACTGAGGCAGTGAAGGGTGAAGTGATTTTACTAGGCTGACACAACTAGTAAGCATCTTAGTTGAAATTTGAACCCAGTGTCTCTTGACTCCCACCTCTTTACTGGTACTCTGCTGTTTTTCAAAATGAGCTTCTTCAGGAAGCCTTTCCTAACCTCTCTTAATTTTAAAATTTTAATTATTTCCTGTTTATACTGTATGTAGTGTTTATTTTTTTTTACATATTTATTTGCTTGTTGTCTCTCCCCATTAGATTGTGAGCTCCTTGACTCAAGAGCTATTGCCCCTTTTCATATCCCCAGTGCTTAGCACAGTGCCTGGCATATACTGTAGGTGCTTAATAAATGTTTAGGGGGCTGTTACGTAGTTCAGCAGATAGAGCATTGGACCTGAAGTCAGGAAGACTTGAGTTCAAATCTGGCCTCAGATACTTCCTAGCTGTGTGATCCTGGGCAAGTCACTTAACCTCTGTTTTCCTTAATTCACTGCTGAAGGAAATGGCAAACCATTCTAGTATCTTTGCCAAAAAAAAAAACCCATGGACGGTATGGTCCAAGAAGTTATGAAGAGTCAGACATGACTGAATCACTGAAAAACAGCTACAAGAAACGATTATTGACTGAGTGAAAATATTTAATATGTCAGTAAGATTTGATTTAGTACCATAGGCCACTTGGCCATCCTGATTCTAGGGGGAATAGTAATGGGTGGTAGAAATAGATCATTTAGGGATTATGATTTCTTTTCAGCTCAAGGTAGATTAGCTTGTCACAGAACAAAAGGAATCATCCAATTTGGAGTCACTGGTACAAGGAAAAAATGGCAGTCTGGACTAGGATGTTGGTCATGTAAGTGCAGGAAAGAAGATGGGTATGAACAATGTGGTAGAAGTAGAATTGATAAAACTTGACAACTGAAGAGGAAAGTAGAGAACTGACTGGCAGAGTGAGCTTTGCCTTCCTGAACATAAAAGGGCTTATTCCTTATTTTCAATTAGAATAGTTATTTATATCTTTTTCTTGTTTTTATATCATCTTCATTTCCCAACATGACCCTCTTGAGTCCCATCCAGAGAACCATTTCTTATAACAGAAAAAATAAAGAGAGAGAAAAAATTGCAGTAAAGCCAAATTAATCATTACATCAACCAAGTCCGGTGTGTTACAGGCAGCTTTTTGTCCACATAGTCCCCCAGCTCTGCAAAGAAAGGAGGGAGATAGATGCTCGTAGGTTTTCTTGAGGGTCAAGCTTAGTCCTTAAAATTTCATGTCATATACGTCCAATTATTTTGGGTTATTCTTTCTGCTTACATTGTTGTGGTCATTGTGTACATCATTTTCCTAGTTCTGCTTATTTTATTTGGGATCAGTTTAAATGTCTTTCCATTTTTTTTGTATTCTTCATATTCATTGTTTTTTTAACACAGTCAACGTTCCATTACATTCACTTACCATGGTTTGTTAAGCTATTACCCACTTAAAGAACATTTGCTGTCTTTCCAACTCTTTACTATCACTGAAAACATTTTTGGGGGGTCTATAGAGGACTTTTCTGCCTTTGACCTCCTTGGAGTGTATGAAAGAGTTTTGTTTTTAACAAGTCTTTTTGCACCATGCTCCCAGGGCTTTGAGCATAGAAAGAGCTTTCCTTAGAGAAAGAAAAAAAGAAAAGTGCATTTTGTTGATCATTAAAAAAATAAGTCTGGCTCTGAAACTTTGCTTTCTCACTTTTGATTTTCTTCCTGGTTTTCTTTAATGAGGTCTGGGTTTCATTTGAGTTGTATGACTTTAGGGTCTATAATCATCTCTGTTTTTCTCTTCTTCCAACCTAAGAGAGTTGTTAGTTTTAATGAACCATCCAGGCAACTTTGACTCCAGGGATTTGAAATTTTCTAACAGCACACTGACGTTTCCGGGATTTTCGCAACTATTGAAACTTGTTTCCCCCTTCACAGTTTTTATTGTGGGGAAGATATGTTAAGACAAAACAGAAAATTCTGTTTCTCCCATAACAAAATGAACACATTTTTTTTCTTGGGACTAGGTAGATCTTAGAATTATCAGCATAGAGAAGACAATTAAACTTAAGCTAAAGAGGTTCCCAAGAGAGTATGCAGAGAGAAAAGAGGAGAGGGCCCAGGACAGAGCCTTGTGACATGCCCACAGGAAGGGGGCAGGATATAGATGATGATCTAGCAAAAAGGGACTGAGGAATATCTATCTATCTATGTATCTATTGTTATATAGATATAGATAATATAAAGTATAAATTTCATTTATATGAATAAAATTATATAATATAAAATATAAAACAAAAAATATAAAATTAAATATAATATAAAATATAAAATTTTTAAAAATGGGAGAACCAAGAGAAAGCCATATCACAAAAATCCAGAAAGGATAGTAAGTATCCAGGAACAAAGGGTTGTATGGAGTGATAAATGATTCAGAGCTATCAAGATGCATGAAATTTGAGTAAAGAATTTCAGATGTAGCATTTAAGCAATCACGGGTAACTTTGGGAGAGGGCAGTTTCAGTTGAGTGATTATGTCAGAAACCAGGTCACAAATGGTTGAGAAATGTGTGAGAGCAAAGGGTTAGTGGGTAGCTTTTTTAGGGTGGTTGTGTCAGAATTCCATGGACACATGGCTGCAGAATCAAGTAAGACATCCTGAGGCAGGGAGGAAACCCCTACCATATGTTCAGAAATAGAAGCTCAGCATTTCTTTTCCATTAAAAAAGAAGTAAATAGAGCTCAGGGCCTTTAAGACTGAGACTTCAATTGGTTATATAAGAAGGCTTGTAGATAGCTGTGTATAGATAGTGCCAACTAGTGGTAAAATATTCTCAGGTGGATGCCAACAGTTTGGTGCTTATTTATGTTATTTACAAGTAATGGCTGGAACTGAAACGAAGAATGTTTTCATGGATTGGTCTGACTCTTCAGTGGCTTGTCATTCATTTGTCTTGTCATTCGTTTGTTCGGTTGTCTTGGTCATTCAATGCTTTGACTTTGTATTTTTCCTCTAGGTGTGTTGTCCACCTTGGGAAATGGCTATGTGATTTATATGTCTTCGAAACGGAAGAAGAAGCTGAGACCTGCTGAAATAATGACGGTTAATTTAGCGGTCTGTGACCTGGGGATTTCAGGTAAAACAGCGATGATATCATTTCTTCTTGGTGCTTTTTAACTATTCCATTCCAGGTTGGCCAACGAGCTCATTCCCTCACTCTAGTTCTGTCCACAGAAAGAATTCCTCCCTTGAAGTTAATGGGAACTCCTGGTTAGAAGAGAAAGGAAGGTAGGCCTGGGCCTACAGGACTCTCTTTGGTGGGGTTTGAGGACAGGAAAAAATGATGCTATGTGACACCTTTTTTTTCCTCTTGCCCCCTAGTCATTTTATATTGGTTAAGTTTGGAAACAAGTTTAAAATGAACATCTAGGACATCCTTGAAGGAGAGAAGAAATCATAGACTGGTAACATGCAGCATAAGAGATGTGTGCAGCAGAGTAAGAACCATCCTAATATTATTGATTTAGATACCTTACAGGTCACCTAATACAACCCCTTCAATTTATAGATGAGAGAATTGAAGCCTTGGTAGATTAAGTCAATAGTCAATAAGCATTTATTAAGCACCTACTATGCGCCAGACACTGTGCTGATTGTTGGAGATACAAATATAAAAAAGTTAAAGTTCCTACTCTTGAAGAAATCACAATCTAATGGGGGTAGACAACACAAAAAAAGGCTTCAAAGGGGTCATGGGAAGGTACCTAACATTGTGGAATGGTAGAGATCAGATAAATCTCAGAGTAATGTAACCAGTTAAGAAAGAATGGGATATATAAGCTGAGCTTCATCCTCAAATAGAGGTTTTAGAATAAGTAACTTGTCCAAGCTCATACAATTAGTAAGAGAATTGGCATTTGAATCCTAGTTCTATGAATTCAAATTAATCACACTTTGTACTAAATCACTCAAGAAATAGTGGGTTCAGATGTCAAATCCCATAAATTAAGCTCCTGTTGCATGCTCAGCACTATGCTAGAGCATTGTGGGCCATATAAAACAAGCATAAATAATTGCTCTGATTACCCCTTCCACTGAACTCAGAGCACTTACTGTCTCTACCATTCATTTGGCATTAATCGCATGCCAACTCATGTCCTGCTTCCCCCAACCCCCATCCTTAGCTAAGTAGAATGGCAGACTTTATAGATTCCAGGGACCCATGGTACTGGACTCTTTGGAAAGCTGGGGAAGGATTCAGAATTGGGAGACCCATGTACCAACCTCAACTCAGTCTTAACACTGAATGCTTTTGAGCAGAGGAGTGACTTGGTTGGATGTACATTAGGCAGACTACTTTGGCTGCTGTGGATTGATGGGAGAGACTTTAGGAAAGGAGGATGGTCAGAGGTTGTTGGAATAGTCTAGTGCAGGGATGGGGAACCTGTGGCCTCGAGGCCACACGTGGCCCTCTAGGTCCTCAACTGTGGCTTTTTGACTGAATCCAAACTTCACAGAACCAATCCCCTTCATAAAAGAATTTGTTCTGTAAAACTTGGACTTAGTCAAAAGGCCTCACCCAAAGACCTAGAGGACCACATGTGGCCTTAAAGCTGCAGGTTTCCCAGCCTAGTCTAAGTAAAACTTAGTAAGACAGAACAGTCAGAGAACAAACAAGATAGAATAAAAGTGAAGATTTTAACCCAGGTCTTAAGACAATGGTGCTTAACCTTTTATGGGGCATCAACCCTTTTTCAGAATAATGACTTAAATGAATAAAATTATCTATGTAGGATTACAAAGGAAACCAAAAGTTAGTAAAGATGTAAAAATTTTTCCCCTCTGAGTTTACTGACCACCCTGAGATCTAGGTTAAGAATGCTTGCCCAAAGATGCCTTCTTTGTCCTGCTGTTGATGTAAATTGTAGGGATTTGGAGTGAATTATTTACTGATTTTGTCTGTATACTGCATATGAGTTTGCATTGTAAATATATTATAATATTTATATATGTACATACACGGTGTGTATGTATATATACATACAATATATGTATACATATATGTGTATATGTATATATGGAATATGTAGGAGTTTGTCGTTCAAAATTACTTGTTACAGTTGCTTCCTCTCCTGTCCTTGTTATCTCTCTGTGTACATACACTTGGGATGAGAATTTTGCCTCATTATGATAATTCGATGACCCTAAGTCACTGATCTGGATCTGATTTTCCTCCTGCAGAAAATAAAAGTGTTGGATTTAATGATATCTAAGGGTCAGTTTATTTAGTTCTGACATTCTGTGATTGACATTCTGGACTTGGAGTTAAGAAGATTTGGGTTTGAATCCTGCTTCATACACTGGCTTGTTTGTCTCTGAGCAAGTTTCATTTACCATCAGATTGTTCCAGTTATGGAAATCATGTTCATTTCTGTCTGCTGTTTGAAGAGGAGACATGAACAAGTAAAGTTGAGAGAAAAATTTTAACCACTGTTGCCCTGCCTAAAGTCACCCTTTAATGATGCTTTGTGGTATCAGCTTTTCTTCCTTCTAAGTGTGCTTTTCTGACTCTGCCAATCTCTTAAGAATAGGATCAAAAAAGTCCCCAGTGAGTCTATTTATTGCTAAGCAGTAGATTAGTTGAACTCTTACCGAGAGTTTGGCTGCCCGGAATTCTTTGTGTAGGCCTCACTCAGTGGGTGTATTTAAATCACATTAGTCCTTCTGGGAATTACATAGGCACAGGAGAAGAATGAAAAGCTGCATCCACCCTGAAAACGTTCCTGGGCAGAGCAAAGGGAATCATTTAGTTGCAGGCTTGCAATCACTTATGATGACCACGGGATGGTGGTATTGTAGCATGAATGGCTGTTTTCAATTTCAACCTTAATTAAGGGGTAATGAGGTTTAGAACAAGTATCAGATTTGGAGTTATAGTACTTGGGTTCAAATCCCACCTCTTCTACTTACTACAGGAGTGACCTTGACAAGCTATTTAATCTCTCTGGGCCTCAGTTTCCTTATCTGAAAAATAAGAGGGTTGGACTAACTCATCTCTGAGATCCTCTCCAGTTCTAGGTCCATGATCCTATCATTCCCCTAAATGTTACTTAACATACATTTTAAAATTCCTTACTATGTGCCAGGCACTGTGGTAAGCCCTAAGGATAAGAAGGAAAGCAGAAACCATCCCTATTCTCAACCAGCTCACAATCTAATGGGAATAAACAACATGTTAATAAATGGTTCCATACACGATATACACAGATCAAATAGAAAGTAATCTAAGAGGGGAAGCAAACTTTTTCTGCCTCATTCAGTGTGGAAATTACATTCTGTGACCAAAATCTGTTTTATCATCCATCCTTCACTGGTGAATAATGATGGGCTCAGAGGAATTAGATGAGGCCTAACTAAAAAAATGGTCCCCTGGTTGATTTGATTCATTGAAAATGACTTCACCTAGGAGAACTTGCTCCAGCTTTGGACAAGCAGCCCAAATGAGGCATCATTAGCCTGGTAATGACTCACAAAAAAACCTTTCCCTTCCCAGTGACAGAGTTATCAGGCTCACCTAGCCCGTTCTCAAGCCCACCACCTGCATTTTTTTCCTCAGCACACTTTTATAAATTGGCAGCTATGCTTTGTCTTTTTCCTCAGCCTTGTTAGACTGTCAGCCCCCAAGGGCATGTATCCCCATTACCAGGTACACCAGGACATACCTGTGAAGAGAGGTGACAGACTCATCCCTTATTGACATCCCATGAGTTCCTTTGATGAAATCTCACTTTGGTGCCTCATCATGATGTGCAGGTGGTCCTGGGATTTTAAGCTGTGCCAGAGAGGGCAAAGTTTGGGAAAATTTGAGGAATCTGATTCAATGATGGGCCTGGTAATGGATTGAGTGTTTGTGATTCTTGACAGTTTGCTGACTTTAATTACCAGATTGTTCTCAGGATAATGAAGTTTATGGTCACAGCAATTCTCAAAGACTACCTACTGATAAATTATACACATACAAACACATGCGTATACATACACACACATATGTATGTATACACACATATTTACATGTATGTGGGCAGCAAGATAGCACAGTGGATAGAGTACCAGGCCTGGAGTCAGGAAGACTCATCATTCTGAGTTCAAATCTGGCCTCAGACACTTACTAGCTGTGTGACCCTGGGCAAGTCACTTAGCCCTTTTTGCCTCAGTTTCCTCATCTGTAAAATGGGCTGAGAAAGAAAAGGCAAACCACTCCAGTATCTTTGTCAAGAAAACCCAAATGGGGACATGAAGAGTCAGACATGACTGAAAAAAACTGAACAATAAATATTTACATTACTTTCTTTTCCAAATGTATCCCTCCCCTCTCAGTGATCCATCCCTTGTGATGAAGAATTAAAAAGAAAGAGGAAAGATAGTTCAACAAAACTAACCAATGCATCGATATAGCCTGGAAGTATATGCAATGTTCCATACTTGCAGTCCCCAGTGTCTACAATGAAAGAAGGGAGAAGGGTTTTATCATCCAGTCTTTGGGCCAAAATCGGTCATTTTAAGAGTGTTCAGTTTTGTGTTTTTGTTCCTTCCATTTTCATTGCTGTAGTCATTGGTATAGTGTTTTCCTGATTCTGCTCATTTCACTGTGTATCAGTTTGCGATGCCTGTTCCTCAAAATTCATCAAATTCATCATTTTTTATAGTACAGTAATAGCCCATTACATTCAGCCACTACAATTTGTTTAGGCATTCTTCAATTGGTGGGCATTTTCTTTGTTTTCAGTTCTTTGTTACCACGAATGAAAAAAATGCTAATCCTGTGAATGTTATAGTATGTATAGGACCTTACTATTTTTGAACTCTTGGGGTGTGTGTGTGTGTGCGTGTGTGTGTGTCCACGAGTGCATGTGTATACGTGCACGTGGGTGTGTTTTTGTGTATGAGATTATATATATTACATATATTCATATATGTAATATATATATATATATATCCATCTATCTATCTATCTATCTATCTATCTGTAGGACCTCTGAGTCAAAGGAAATGGACCTTTTAGTCACTTTTTAGCATATATTCAAAATGCCTTCCAGAATGATTGAACTAATTTTGCAGTTCCTCTAACATGGACATCTATTGTCATTTTTTCCAATCTGCTGAGTATGAGGTGAAACTTCAGAGCTCTTGTCTTTTTCTTCTTATTATAGTGGTCTGGAGCAATCTTTCATGTGTCTGTAATAGTTTTCAGTTCTTTTTTTACTTATCTATTGGGAAATGGCTCTTGGTCTTAAATATTTGTGTTCATTCCCTCTATATTTTTACCATTAGATTCTTAGTGGCAACATATGATACAAAGATTTTTCTCCCCATTCAACAACTTATCCTAGTTGCATGGATTTTGTTGGTACATTAGCTTTTCAATTTCATGTAATCAAAATTATCTTTTTTTTAAAAAAAAAGATTTACGATCACTTCTAGCCCTTGTTTTTTTTATGTATGTGCAAGTAACAACAATGTTGCTAGCAGCTGCTGTGGTAGTGTAAGACCAACAACAAGAGCCCACAGAAGGGCTGCCAGCACAGGTTCTATGATCTGCTTTTCTAAGGAAAGCAACTTTAAAGGGTTAACAATATCAGTTTAATTAAACATAATGATATCATTCCCTTAGCTTAGGGGGAAAAACCAGCATCCTGAACTTCAGAGCAAATACAAACAGAAATTACAAACAGAGACAATATAAACAGAGCAAACACACAGAGTTATCAATGAACAGGCCTCCAGCTGTCTGAACAAAGAATTACATAGTTACTAGAGAGAGGCACCAACATCTGGGTTTTCAAAGCTGGGGGGCTCTAGCAGCTACGCAGAGTCTCATCTGGTCAAATCACAGGACACTCTTCCAGTGAGCGAGTGTCCCAAACAAAACACTAATTTCTGAGTTTATATACCCTGTTTAGGGTCAAAGGGCATCACAACCATGCAACTCAAACCTTTGTGAACTAGGCTTTCTCTTGACATAAGCAGGTCATCAAAGAAACATAGGACAGCCTCATCAAAGACACTTGTTTACCTAAGTGCTCCAAAAGAGAAAACAGTAAAAAAGTATCACCCTAATTACCAACACAACACTTTCCTTCTAGCCATAGTTGTGAATAGTACCTAATCTTATTCTCTTCTAATTTTTTTTAATAATGTGAGATTTATTATTCAATTTTCATATCCATTTTTAATTTATGGTGAAATATATTGAAACACGTTTGTCTAATCTTAATTTCTGCCCCAACTCCTTTGCAGTTCCCCATCAGTTCTTGTCAAATAAGGAATTCTTTCCCAAATAATTTATATACTTGTATACTTGAACACTGAGTTATTTAGCTGTCACTGTATTCTTCCATACTTTGTTTGTTCCACTAATCTATTCCTCTATTTTTTAAGCAGTATCAAAATTTTTAAATTATTATTTCTGCTTCATAATGCAATTCAAGGTCTGGAAGTGCTATTTTTCTCTTGACTCCTGCTTTTTTCTATATTTCTTCTTGAGATTTTAGACCTTTTGTTCTTCCAATCAATTATAACTATTTTGTCTCAATCCATCCATTTACTGGTACTTAAAGAGAATATAGTCTTCATTGCTAAGGGGAGCACCCACAATGGTGAAATGACAGGTCCTTGATGTATTGCACCATTCTGTGTATTCTCTTAACAAGTCCCAGTTTGGGAGAACTGAGAAGAGATAGCCACCCTTTCAGATTGCCTCCCCAACTTCCATGAGGTCAGTCACCATGTGGTCCAATGGGAAACTCATTTATTTCTTTAAATCAATGAGCAACTCACCAGTCACTATTTAGTTCCATAGTTGTTTAGTTGACTATGTCTCAATTCAAGTCATTTCAGCAAACATTTACTAACCAGCTTATATGCACTGCTAGACACCAGAAGAGCTAAATTTCCACCCTGTCCTCATGGAGATTAGTATTGGTGCTAATAAAGACTGTCCTTCCTGCCCTTCCCTCCCAATATACTCCCTCCTTACCACTGCATCTTAGAATTCCTAACTTTTTCAAAACTCAGTTTCTATGGGAGACCTTTCCTGACTCCAGCTGCTTTCCCCTTGAAATTACCTGGTGTTTACTTTGCATTTATAAATTTTGTATTTAGTTACTTGTATGTAAATTATTTTCCAATAAATGGTAAGCTCCTTGAGGGCAGGAACTGTTTTACTTTTGTTTTTGCATCTCCTGAGTTTGGCACATCCCAGGCATCAAATAAATGTTTATTGGTTGATTAATAACACTTCTATTAACTTGTTGGGCTAGAATTCAGTTCTGATGAAGCAACAGGCTGCTTCGGTAATCCCCAGCTAGGCCTCCTGCAAATCTATGGTATTGAGCACATGGGAAGCAAAGGAGGAAGAGTTCAGATGAATTGGCAGGAATTCCTATCCAAGGCTGGAAACGAACAAACTTGCAAGTCTATGTTTGCCCTATTAATGGTGAATCAGTAGCAGTGACCTTAGCACACAGAGAACAGCATAATTGGTTTGGGGAAGGAGCTATTAAGTAATAATTACTCTGTCACCTTTGCAAGCCTCAGTTTCCTCATCTGCAAAATGAGGTAGTTTCTCAGTCTAAGTAATGGACATTTCTAGTACAACAATAACACACTTATACAGGCTTTTCCTCTATAACTACCTCATGAGGCAAGTAGCACAAATGTTAACATGCCCATTTTACAAATGAGATGGCTGAGGCCCAATGAAGATGAGCCACTCGCCTGAGTTGAACTAGTAAATAACAGACTCAGGATTTGAACCCAGCCACTATGTCATTCTATCTGTCTAATCAGCTTCTTTAGACAAACACATTATGTAAAATCATCTTCCTGTTCTCATCTCTGTGTTCCCTTCAGGGAAGGAGAAGGCCACTAAATTTAATACGGTAATGGAACAGGAAAGCCTGGATGAATCTGAGCAGAAGGATGCTTTCTAGAGAGTCAGAGAAAATGAAGGAGCTCTGATAAATAAATAACCGGAGCCTCCAAGGTCCAGGGATGGAAGCAAAGAGCTTGAGTCCAGCACTTATTGAAATTGCTTTCCTTTATTTCATAGAAATACAAGCATGGCACAGTAAAATCTCTGGATACCAGGTGGAAAAGCCAGGTTTTAAACCTAGCCTCCTCCCTCTCATGGTGGCCCCCTCCTCAAGTCTTCCTCATGCCAGGCCCAGTACCTCCATCTAGTCCAATACCCTTATTTTGAAGATAAGGAAGCTTTCCTCCCCCGCCCCTTTTTGTACTTCCAGGGCTTAGCACAGTTCCTGGCATACAGTAGGTACTTAATAAATGTTTATCCACTGATTGCCTGATTGACAGAAATCTTTAGAGGGTGATTTTCCCAGGACATCACAGGGAGAGACATAATTTCAAGCCAGGTTCTCTGAGTACGGAAGGGGTCATTAATCAACTTGGCCAGAATAGGTGGGTCAAATTCTCTTGTGAGAAGGGAGGTTTCATAGGTCAGAGAATAGATATTGGTGCATCCTTCCAGGTAGATGTAGGGCACTGGTCATTCTAGTCTGCTAGAGGAACCTTGTTTAGTCCAGTGGCACAATTTGTATTGAAATCGTTGGCTGGGGCTGGGAACAATTCCAAGGACAGGTCAAGGTAGGACCAGGTATGCAGTAGGCTTGGAGATCACCAAATGCAACTGCCTATTGACTGAGGCACCTGCTCACAACAAAACAGGAGTGTACTCTTCAGATATTACACAGATAGTCTTTGGGCATGGAACATCTGAGAAGGAGGAAGAGGACTATAGCTCTAAAGGAAAACATTCTTTTCCTTCAATATTTTGCCTCAACAGTGAGTGGTTCCCATTGTTTTTTTGTTGTTGTTGGGTAAACCCCTTTCAACAAGATGTATCATGAACTCCCAGAGTAATTTTATGTATTATATGGATATAGATATATGGATATAGATATAGATACACACACACACACACGTATATATATATTTAACATTCTGAAACTATTTATTACTTAAAGTGTCATTAAAGAATTTTTAGCATGAATCTCTTGGACTATTGATGTAAACTACTGGCCTAGGCTACCATTGCAGCTCCATAGCCTGGTTCTCTGGACTTTCACATGAGATTAATTTTGATTAACAGACAGAACCAAGGTAGTAGAAAAAGTACTGTAACAGAAGCCAGAAGCCCAGGTTCCAGACCTTCTTCTGTCTTCCTCTGACTTTGTAATTTAATCTCTCTTCCCTTAAATTGCTTCATTTGCAAGGTGGGGATGAAAATATCCTGATTGTCTGAAGGCAGGGAACTAGAACGGTTTATCTTTTAGCTCTAACAACTATAGGGCTAGGGGCTAGACCTGTGATTTCATGGGTATGGGGAATTTCTGATGAGGAAGCTGCCTCTCCCAATGCAGACAGGCATCTCTTTTGCAACTTACGCTCTTAGGAAGCTGCCTTGAGAGAGTTAATGACTTTTCCAGGGTCAGCAATCTAGTATATGTGAGTTGTGGGATTTAAATCGAGGTCTTCCTCACCCCAAGGCTGGCTTTCTATCCACTGTGCTAAAGTCACATGGGTAGTAAATAAGAGTTGGAATTTAAACTCAGGTCCATAGCTCTGTCCATTGTACCACTTAGAGTTTTTGTTCCAGAAGTTGTCTCTCATATAAACAATCTAACAAAGGGGAGGAACAACGGGGTGGTGTCAAGGGAAGGAGTGAACTGGTTGTTTTGACAACACCAATGTTTCCCATGGTAAACTACTTTTTTCTTTTCTAGTTGTAGGCAAGCCTTTCACAATCATTTCTTGCTTCTCCCATCGCTGGGTGTTTGGCTGGGTTGGCTGCCGCTGGTATGGATGGGCCGGTTTTTTCTTTGGCTGTGGAAGCCTTATCACTATGACTGCCGTCAGCCTAGACAGATATTTGAAAATCTGC
The DNA here is from genome assembly GCF_011100635.1 of Trichosurus vulpecula. Lineage (NCBI taxonomy): Eukaryota > Metazoa > Chordata > Mammalia > Diprotodontia > Phalangeridae > Trichosurus > Trichosurus vulpecula. The sequence goes on along the minus strand of NC_050579.1, from coordinate 235,109,978 downwards.
CACCTGTCTTACGGTAAGTTGGCAGGTTCCTGAAGAAGTATTCTTCTCCTTTCTTGGGAGGCAGGACTGGAGACTGGATTGGGAGGACTGAGTCAGATCCATAGCCCCCAGAATGGCATCTGTGTAATTCCATGTAGACTCCCATGGCCCAACATATCCAAGCTGTTTTTTTAACATTAGCTCAAAATGCTTTCTGGTACTAGGCTACCATCCTGGAGAAAGTAGATAATTTTTCCTCATAGAGCTTGTATCTTAGCTTTTTCCTTATGTGAAGGGAAGGAATGCAATTAACTGATGGAATCCCTGGGTAATAGATCCTCAGTCCATCTGCTTCAAAGAAAAATCTAATTATAATTAAAGATGGCCTTGATTCACCCCTCAGGCTCAGGCCCACTCAGTTGTTGAGTCAAAGGGGATGGCAAAATGGAAAATCTTGTCCAGGGAAACACCTTGCCTACAACTCTTTCAACATCTCTGTATATCCAGGCTGGGTTGAGGTAAAGTCATGAATGAAAATGTTTTGGTCCAAACATTTTTCCCCCTCCTGAATGTAGGATGGGATAAGAGTTATGGATGTTGACTCAGCAGGAAAAAATAATGATAAAATTGATAAAAGATTTCAGGGATTGATAAATGTTTTCTTCAAAGAGACCCTTCACTACACTGAAAATGATTGAGTCAGTGTTTTTCCTTTTTGGACACTGAGGACTTGCGGGATCAGAGGAGCATCCTCTGGAGGTTTAAGTTTAAGCAATTAGGCTTAAGTTTAATTAACTCTCTAGGCTGAAGTTTAGTCACTCGTGGAGTGCTCAGGGTAAGTACAATGTTTAGCATGGTCTTTAGCAAGATTAGGCATCTTTGATTCACCTGTCAATTAATTTTAGCTTTTAACCATCAACTAAAGCTTTGAGACCCTAGACAAGGGAGAAAAATGGGTCAAGCTAGTTTTGTCTGTCCTAATATAATAGAATCTTACCTTTAAAAGCTAATTTGTGAGGGGTGGAATTTGGACCTGTGATTTCATCACAGTATTTTTAATGAGCACTGGATTACTTGTTTGATCATTCCCGCAACCCGAGCCTAATAATCATTTTGGAGTTGTTAGGAAATCCAACATGAGCCAAAATCTCAAATACAACCCAGTCAATATCCATTTGCTGATTTGTGATCAGTGTTTTGGGTTATTTCATGTTGAATGAAGGGACACTGCTTTCAAATTTTCTAGCTGGTGTCAAAATTTGGGTAACTAATCGTTCTATGGATGTAAACGGGATCTTGTTTACTCTAGAAGAGAAGAAAGGCTTTTAGGCCAAAACAATATCTTCTATTTTCCAGGGAAGGTGTGACCAAACAAGTTCAGAGGAAGTCTAAATGTTAGCTTCTATCTTCTCTAAAGATTCTGCTTTAGCCTGTGGCTTTGCCTCAGTCTAAGGGATGATGCTATTGATTCCTAGAAAATAGTTGGGAACAGGGGAGGCATTGAGCAGAGGAATGGTATGGACGCTGGCTAGCTTTTCAGAGTCTTCTTTATTGCCTGGTTTCACTGTTTTGTTTGAAGTTGTTTGGACATCCCAGAACATCTGAAGCACTCATAGCATCACAGAATCATAGAATCTTAAGATTGGAAGGAATCATAGCGGTTAATTGGTCCAACTGCCTATCCAAGACAGGAATCCTTTTTACAGCAACCCTGATCGCAGGACATCCAGCAATCTTCTTTGAATGCCTCCCGTGATGGGAAACTTACTACCTCATGAGGCAGTCTGGTTCCATTGTTGTTAAATGGTAATTTCTATTGTTGAACCAAAATCTGCCTCCCTGTAACTTCCACCCATTGGTCCTAGTTCCCTCTGGAGCATCACAGAACAAATCTACTCCCTCCTGTATATGACAACTTTACACGATATCCAAATGTAAGTACAAAACACCTCACAAAGTCACTTATATATGTTTTTTATTTAATTATGTTTTGGATGATCTGTGCCAATGCTCCCTTCCACTCGGGTGGATAATCGAGAGTGGACCACACAAGAGTTACTTACTTAGCCACTCTGTTCCTAGATTGTGAATTTTAAATCTTTTGATCCAACTCACAGTGTGATTCAGCTTGATAAATGAAGATTTTAATATGACAACAATTGTGTAAATGCAATATAGACTCTAGTCACTAGACAAGGTGCCAGAGTGGAGCTAAATATACAAGTTCTTTTCCTATTCTTTTGGAATTCGAATCAATTTAACAAACACTCATTATGTGCGAAACACAAGGCCCCAAGCTAGGTGCTGGGGTTACACAGAGAAATAAGACCTAGGCCCAGCTTCAAAGTCTCTTACAGTCAATTAGGGAACGTTAACTATAATGTAAATTAGACTCTAGGTACAAAAAAGAAGGCCTATAGAGTGCTGTAAGCAATTTCAGGAGGGAGGTTGCTTCCAGCTGGAGTTGGGGGAGGAATGAAGGATCAGGGGAAGTTTTGTGGTTCTTAAAGAGTCACAGGATTATGAGTCTAGAACTGGAAAGAGTCTTAAAGGCCATAGAGCTCAGTCCCCTCATTTTACAGATGAGGAAATTGAGATGTAGAGAAGTTAAGTGACTTGTCCAGGATCATACAGCTAGTCAGTATGTGAGACTGGATTTGAACTCAGATCTTCCTGACTCCAAATCCAGTTCTCTCTCCATATGAAACCTAATTTCCAGGAAGATATTTGTGGGATGGAAATGCAGTCCTTTGGAGGAGGGCACTGAGTATGGCAGTTTGGCTGAATCATAGAGTATGTGAAGGAGATCATGAAAGAAGATTGCAAGGGTAGGTTGTAGCCAGAACATGAAAATGGCTGAATGGCAGCCTATGGAGTTTAGCCATCATTTGGAGAGGTTTCAGAGCAGGGGAGGGTGATCCAAGGCCTACGTTTGACAGTCTTGTGCCAGATAGAGTGGAGAGAGAGGAGAGAATGGTAGTAGGGACAACTGTTAGGAGGCTTTTAGGATAATCCAGGCAAGAAATAATGGAGACCCCAACTAGGTTTGGCTGTGGGAATAGAAAAGAGAGGTAGATTGAGAAAATAAATTTATTTCAATTAAAAAAAATTATCAGGTGTCTACCCTGTAGATCCCTCTGCTAGGTCCTAAGGGTGACATACAGTTTAGATGAAATGTGGCATGCAGCTTCCAGTCTAGAATTTTCACAGCCGTACAATGGCTAAATCAAGCCTACTGACTGGATATGAGGAGTGAGGGACAGGGAGGACCAAGAGGATCAAACAAGCAGAATCTCTGAGTTTGAGGGTGAATAGATTAAGCTTCTCTGAAATTTATCTTCATGTTTAGTTTCTTATACTTTAGACCCAAACAGATAAATGTCCACAATTCTACTTCCTTAGATCTAACAACCAAGGTGTGTGTGTATGCATGTGGGAGCAACACTCTTTTCAGGTTAAAGGCATAGTTTAAGTCAACCCTTGTTCTGTGGTAGTGAACTTGAACTCCTAAAAAAAATATTCCTTGGTGTAGAGTTATTGCTTTTTCAAGATGGCAGCACTTCTCTCTTTGGGGGATTCTATTTTGGTTAATGGAAGCTAGCACTGGAGAACAAAGGGATGCTCTCAGAGAATCCCATCTGCAGTGCTTTCTGAGCTTCTCTTTAAGGCGTTCTGGCTCTCTCATGACTGCTAAGTGAGAGAGATGGTTATTCTAATGCAAACAGGGAGGCTGCGCTACCAGCTGCCACGGAGAGACAATTGTCTTAGTTTTGTAACACATAGTAATGATCAACATCTCTTGCACATACATACACATTTCCTGACAAGGACATTAAGAGGTCAAATGAGATAAGAAGGTGCAAAAGCTTTTTGGAAGAAAGGTGTTCAATAAATACAAGGTATGATTTATTCTTTTTTCCTCACCTGATATGAATTTGTCTTTGAGTGTATTTGGGTACCTGGTGGAGTAGGGAATTTGAGGGGTCCTGCTAAGGTTCCCTCACTTGAAATAACTTAGATCTATAGGTTGTCAAAGTTGGAAACTAGTTTAATCCCCTCATTTTATAGTTGAGGAAATTGAAGCCTAGAGAAGCTACTTACTGAAGGTCAGTCAATAGATGATCTATCAATAGCAGAGTTGGGATTTGAACCCACGGCTCTTGACTCCTAATTCAGTGTGCTTTCCATGGCACCATGGTGAGTCTCCTGAGTACATGAAATTCCATCGTTAGGAAGTCATTCTTTTTGCATTATGTCTCTAAGAGACCCTTATTAAACTATAATATCTCTGGAGAAGGTAATGTATGGAGTCTCATCAGTCCTTAATATCTTATTTAGTGTTAATGCTGTTGAATTTGTGTAAGAGATTACTTTCTATGGGGAGCTAGCTGAGAGGGGCCCCTGGCTAACCTATGTTTGAGGGAGAGGGTTGGGAAATCTACAGAGAGTAGGATACCTCCTGGGGCAGATGCCCCAGCGGGGATGCTCTGAAATCCTTTGCATGGAGTCTCCCATGCTCTGGACATAGGTGGCTCCCTATACATAAAGCTGACTCTCAGAGCTTCTAGGTAATGCTTTTTTCCCCTCCCACCCAGGGACTTGGCTGAAGAGACATCATGCCTACATCTGCCTGGTAATCATCTGGGCCTATGCTACCTTCTGGGCAACCATGCCCTTGGCAGGTCTGGGGAACTACGCCCCTGAGCCCTTTGGAACATCCTGCACCCTTGACTGGTGGCTGGCTCAAGCCTCTGTGACCGGACAGACGTTCATCCTGAACATCTTCTTCTTCTGTCTCTTGCTCCCAACTGCTGTGATTGTCTTCTCCTACGTGAAGATAATTGCTAAGGTCAAGTCATCCACCAAAGAAGTGGCCCATTTTGACAGCCGGATCCAGAGTAGTCATGTGCTGGAAATGAAACTGACCAAGGTACTGGAGTGATATTTTGAAGGAAATACATTTTACTGGCTCTAAAAACTTAGTTGGGGCAGAAAGGAGAAAGGGGGTCAGGAAGAGGAATGGGTAGAGAACAGCAGAAACTAATGGTGAAAGTGTTAGATTCTTTTTCTCCTCTGCCCTATGCAATAGCATTATTCTAGGTCTTTAATTTACATTCCTATACATATCTCTGTTGTACTCAATTTGGACACAGAGTCATTGAATTGGAAGGGAAGGGAATAAGTATTTCTTTAGTGCCTACTTTGTGTCAGGCATTGTACTAAGTACTTTTTACAAATATCACTTATTTGATCCTCGTAACAGCCCTGAGGAATAGATGCTATTATCATCCCATTTTATAGTTGAGGAAGCTGAGGTTAAATTACTTGCCCAGGGTCACACAGCTAATAAATGTCTGAGACCAGTTTGAACTCAGGTCTTCCTGACTTTAGGCCCAATGCTTTATTCACTATACTACCAGGACTGAACCTTCAACATAATCTAATTTAACCCCTTACATTGGATCAGAAGCTTAGAGCTGGAAGGGGCCCTAGACACCATCTAGTCCAACCCATTCATTTTACAGATGAAAAAACTGAAGCCTACAGTGATTACATGATTTGCATAAGGTTGTACAGGGAGCAACTAGCAGAGACAGGATGTGACTCAGGTCAGCTGACTCCAAATCTATCCATCTTTCTGCTATACCACACTGCATGAATCCCTGCTAAAATTTTCCAGACAACTGGTCTTACTTCTTATACTTTTTGTTGTTCGGTTATGTCCAACCTTCATGACACCATGTGGGGTTTTTTTGGCAAAGATACTGGAGTGATTTGCTTTTTCTTTCTCCGGCTCATTTTACAGATGAGGAAACTGAGGCAAACAGGGTTAAGTGACTTGCCCAGAGTCACACATAGAAGAAATGTCTGAGGCTAGATCTAAACTCAGGTCTTCCTGTCTATCCAGGCCTAGCACTCTATCCACTGTGTCACCTAGCTCAATTTTAAGCCCTCCCTCACTGCGAAACTCACCTGCTATGGATCCCAACATAACTTTGGACAGCTCTGATTGTTAGGATTTATATTGAGCAAAATCTGCATGCTTGTAATTTCTACTTATTGGTCAAGGCTCTGCTTCCTGGAACCAAGAACAACATCATCCTTTGTCACCATAATGGTTCCTTGAACATTTGAAGACAGATATCTCTTCCCCCTTACTTCCCATCCTGTCTCTTTTCCTATGGCTAAATTTCCCCAGTTCTTTTAACTAGTTGATTGTCACTCTCTGGTTATGATGTATGAGGGTAGTTGATATAAAATGATGGGGTTAGATTCAATGATCCCTAAAATCTCTTCCAACTCTGCCATCCTGTGGTTCTATGATCCTGAGATTCTTCTGAGGATGATTATTTTCTTTCGAGCACCATACCTTTAAGTGGCTATCTCTAGATGCCTGGGCTTGGGTGTGCTGATTGCTAGGAGACATTACAAATAATAGTAACAATACTTGGCAATAAGATAACTCTTACACTTTGCCACATAATTTAAATTGTCTCATTTTGATCATCAGAATAATGCTGTGAGGGAGGTGCTACAGTTATTATCCTAAATTTACAGATGAAAAAATTGAGGCTCAGAAAGGTTAAGTGATTTCTAAAGGGTCATGTAGCAAGTAAGCATTTGAGCTAGGATTTGAATACAAGGCTTCCTGACGTACAGAACTTTTACGCTATGCTACATTGACTAGATCTCTCTCTCTCTCTGTGTCTCTCTCTCTGTCTCTGTCTCTGTCCCTCTGTCGTCTCTCTGTCTCTCTCTCTCTGTCTCTCTCTCTCTCTCTGTAATATTGCTCCTTTAAAAGGTAATAGCACAAACATAAATTGATTTCTAATTACTAACATTTGCATAATAAGGTGAAGTAAACAAGAATTTAATTTTTAAATGAGTTCGTAAAGTTTTATTATTTAAGACAGTTATCCTTTTCACATTGTTGGTGTTAGGGATGCCCCTCCCCCGCCCCCTCCCACCCCTTCACCCCCTGCCCTGATCTGGAAAATCTACGTAAAATTTTTTTGGCTCTCCCTTCATACCAGAGAAGTCTGTTTTTTTTCTTTTTCTTTTATGGGGTATTTCAGTACCTTATTGGAAAATTTGGGTTAAGTATTTAGTTGTATCCTCTGTGTCATCTGCTGGCCTTCATCTGTCATCTGCTGACCCTCAATATATTGAAATGTCATGATCTGGAAGGGATAACTGTATTTGTTAAATCTAACCCAAAAGATTGGTTTTAATATAGTAGTGACCATTGTTTTTGTTTTCATCATCCTTTTTGATCTTTTTTTTTTTAAAAAACTATCTATCTATCTATCTAGTTGTCTGTTTATCATCTATCTCTCCAGGCATTTATTATCTCTCCATCACAACTGAATAATAATAATGATAATAATAATAAATCCAATTCTCATGAAAAATATTCATAGTTCAGAAAAAGAAATTCCCGCATTAGTCATGTCCAAAAATGTATGTCCTATTTTATATTTTAAGTCTACCATCTCTCTGACAAGGGGTGGGTAGCATGTTTCATGTTAGTCCTCCAGATTCATGGTTTATCATTACATTCATTACAATTCTTAAGTCTTTCAAAATTGACGAGCAACAATTTTAGAGAAATATCAGCATCTTAGTACACCTAGTAGGTGACAGTGTGGCATTGTGGATAAAGAGCTGCCTTCAAAGCCAGGAAGTCTTGTCTCTGATGCATATTTGCTGCATGACTCTGGGCAAGGCCCTGAACTTCTCAGTGTTCAAGCCAACTCTCTAAGACTACACGTTGCTAATAGATCCAGGAGAGATAATTTAAAAATTATTGGACTACCTGAAAGCCATGATCAAAAGAATACATATTGCAGAAAAGATGCCAGCATGCGTTGGGAGAGGGAATTTCTTTACCTTGGCATTCTCTAATCATAACTACAACTAAGTCTCTTACTTCAATGATTCAACTGCAACTATTTTTTTTAGTCATTATTTAGCCTCATTTTACCCAACTAAGGCTAAGGTGAAGGCAAAATTATGCTTGGTCTTTCCTTTCCTTAAAGCCAGAAGGCTTCAAGTTATTAATTCTAAATCAAGCTAAGCTCCTTCATATTGAGTCAGTTCACTTTGGTGTTCCTGTGCTTTGTTGTGGCTTGGCCCCATGCTTTGGCCAGTTTGCTCTGATTCATGTGTCTGAAGCATTTGTGCTTACTACAGCCACTGCTAATATCTTATCTGCACCTGCATCTTGCTAATCTTGTTTTTTTTTTTTTCCAAGGGGAAACTCAGCCTCCAAATTACATATAAAGTCCTCAGGTTGGCAGTTTAACCCCATTCATCTCTTCTGGACTACTCTTCCCCTCATGGTAAAGCAGAGAGAAAGAGCAATATAATGCTCCAGGAGGACTCTCTGAGTTGGAGTAAACCTGCAGAGAAGTTCTTCCCAATTAGGAAAAAAAATTCTTGGCAACTATGATTCTATATCATTGATTCCAAATAATGTTGCCTGTAGCACTCCCAGTTTTACACTGAATTTTTCAGCTTCTGCAGGTGTCTATTTGGACTTGTTTTTCCTGACATTAAATTCTTAACTTTTTCCCTTTTTATATTTTAAATGCATTTTGACAAAGAATGATTTTTAAACAGTCAATGTTGTTGATTTGGGCCTTAATAGTCCTCAGGAAAGGGTCATTAGGCCACAGGGTTATATGGTGGTAAGTTTTGTTTGGGGACCAAAAGACCTGGACTTGGGTTCTGGCCCTATAGCTCATTGGCTATGTACCCTTTGATAAGTCATCTGATAGCTCTAGGCTTCATTTTCCTCCTCCTTGAAAGGAAGGGGGTAAATTTCACTTGATGATCCTGAAAGTCCTTCCCTGCTACAAATCCTATACTCTTACAGCCAGGTTCCCCCACCATTGTTTCCTTGATGGATCATTGTAATTAGGGTTGATGAAGGCAAAGAGCATACCATCCAAACCAGCTTTTGTATGGTTGGTTACCTTAAACAACAGCTATTTTCTGGGCAGCTGTCCAGGATGGTACAGTTAAACCTCATTAATTCAAATGCCACTAATTAGAAAGCTGAGATAATTTAGTCTGGAACTAGGCTGAATTTGATCTTTGGACTACACAGAGAAAAAGAGAGAGTTTGCTAAACATATTAATAGTGTATACAAGATAGACTAGGAAATGTTAAAAGCTACTTAAGAGGGCAAATGGTTTTGTAACACTTTAAAGGTCTTTAAAGACTCCCTCTTACATATACAATAGATCTGTAACTATATCTGTGAAGAATTTCTTACACTAATAAAATCAGGTATGACTAGTATGGGCAAGTAGGTGGTGCAGTGGAGAAGTGCCAGTCCTGGAGTCAGGAAGACGCATCTTCCTGAGTTCAAATCTGGCCTCAGACACTTACTAGCTGTATGACCCTGTGTCACTTAGTCCTGTCTGTCTCAGTTTCCTCATCTGTAAAATGAGGTGGAGAAGGAAATGGCAAACTGCTCTAGTATTTTTGCCAAGAAAATCCCAAATGGGGTCATGAAGAGTAGAACAAGACTGAAACAACTGAACAACAACAGACCTGTGTGTGTGTGTGTGTGTGTGAGCATGGGAGCATGTGTGTGTGTATACACACACATATATATACACATACATATGCCCACATTAGTGCAGTTTTAAATATATATGTATAATATATGTATATGTGCTAATTCCATATATATTCCTATATATACTTAGGATATATTATGTATACACGCACACACACACATATATCTATATACACATACATCCCTACATACATACACACACACAGTGTTTTCAATCATTTTTTAGCTATGTCTGACTTTTCGTGACCCCATTTGGGATTTTCTCAGCAAAGATATTGGTTTGCCATTTCCTTCTCCAGCTCATTTTACAGACGAGGAACTGAGGCATTATATCAATTCGTGAAGGCAGTCCCCCAAAGGACTATTAGGAAATATTTGTTTTGCTTTGTTCTTGTTACTTTCTGAACTCAGAAATATTAAAACTCTTTTTCTTCCCGCAACTCAGATGGGACTTCCTTTGTGTTTGTGAGGATTTTCCTAAATATATAGCTACTCTAAAGGGCATCTAGGTGGCACAGTGGATAGAGCAACTTGTCCTGGAGTCAGGAGTACCTGAGTTCAAATCTGGCCTCAGATTTACTAGCTGTGTGACCCTGGGCAAGTCACTTAACCTTGATTGCCTCCAAAAAAAAAAGATAAATATGTAGATACTCTGAATCATATGCATAGATATCTTAAGTCATCAGCTCTTAGTGCTGACCAGGTTCTTAGAGGTCATCTAGTCTCTTTAATCTGATTACAGATGAGGAAATAGGCCCAGATAGAGGAGTGACTTAGGAACATTGGTTCAGGGATGGAAGTGACCTCAAAGGCTATTTTGTTCAATGTAATGAGGAAACTGAGGCCGGGGATCATAAATTACATGCCAAAATTATATAAATCAATAAACATTTATTAAACACATACTATGTACTTAACACTATGCTAGGCACAAAGACCTAAATGAAACAACCCCCAGCTTCAAGGACTTTCTGTTGTATATAGGAGACAACATTGGAACCCAGACTCTTTGGCTACCAAAGCAGTGATCTTGCAACAGCAGTATAGCTCCTGTAGCAAGCTGCCTTTCTTTCTATCAACACTAAGAAATGCCGGATTTTGGATACCTTGTGACCCCTTGATTCCTGGCTTCAGCCCAGCATGATCCTCTAGTGCCGTAAGAATGAAAATCCTGTTCCACCTTAGACACTCTGCATTCATTACTTACAGAGGGTTTTATTTTGTTTTGTTTGTTTTGTTCCTCCCCTTTGTGATTCTTCAAGGTTTGAACATGCAATCATGTCTTCCCCTCTAATAAGTCACCTCTCCACCACCCCCTTTCATCTGCATCAAATGCTATTTATAGCTGGTGACTGGAACAGAGCCATATGTGAATGTGGCTACTTTGGGTTGGCTCTGTGAAAAATCACCTAGCACTATGCCTTGCTTTCAACCCTAGTATCCCCTATTACCTGGTCTATCCTCAGAGCAGCACTAGTCATTGCCTGTGGGCCCTGACTGGACTGCAATGGATGGCCAAAGCTTCCCAGTAACATGGTGGGGAGCATTGTCCTAAATACTTAAAATCTAGCTCCTGTGCCTTAAGCCAGTCCCTGCCCAATGTGGGAGTATTGTGCTCAATTCTTGACCCAAACTGAGAAACACAAATGCATGGAAAGGTCTGACCTGATTTGCATCTTGTCTTCTGCTATTCAGCTATAGCTTTTACTTGTTTTCAAAAACTGGTTGTGAAGAAAATTGCAACTAGAAATTAACTGCAGGAGAGATTTAAATTTTTTAAAGTAAAAATCAATATTATCTACTTGGACCATTTCCAGGATGAACAAACACATGGCAGGATAGAGTGGGAGTCAGAGGGCTGGGGTTCAGATCTTCAATCTGCTGTTTACTCTTTGGTATATTGTTGGACAAGTCAATTGATTTCTTTGGGCCTCAGTTTCCTCATCTGTAGAATGACGTGGCTGGACGAGATGGACTCTAAAGGCCCTTCCAGCTCTAGATCTATGCTCTCACCTGGGGTGACATTTGGCAGGTCACTTCCTCTCGCCATGCCTCAGTTTCCTTATCTGTAAAACGAAGGATTAGAGTGATGATCACTGAAATTCCTTTTAGTTCTGAATTGTAGATCCTTTGATCCAGGATACTTTTGATTCCCAACCTACATTTCCCAGATGACAACAGTATCTAAAATTTGCATCCTTAGCATCATTCCTTTGGGTTAAGGCAATAAGCCTTTAGTTAATATGCATATACATTACTTGATAAGTAATATTTTTGCTTGACATTCAAGAATAGATAACATCCAAGATACCATTCAGTTCTAAATCTATGACTCTATGTCTCAGTATCTCAGAAGCTATTTTTTTTTCCTTTTGAAAAAAAGATAGAAAAGGAGGTCTAGGGCAATTAATTACCTTTCACTGACATGCATCTATCCATCTCTCTCTCTCTCTCTCTCTCTCTCTCTCTCCATCCATCCATCCATCGATCTATCTACCTACCTATATATCCATCTGCCCCCACCCATCCACCTATCTATCTATCCATCTATCATCTATCTGTCTATCTATCTATCTATCTATCTATCTATCTATCTACCTATCTGCCCACGTATCTATCTATCTATCTATCTATCTATCTATCTATCTATCCACCCACTCATCTATCTATCTGTCTGTATATATGTACGTGCATATATTTATATGTATATATTTCTATATAACAATATGTGCATTAACATATGTATATAAGCACATGTATTTTATATATGCACATATATACAAATTACATATGTTTATGCGTGTGCTTATATACATATATTCAAAACTTTTAATCACCATCTCCCATCCCTCTTCTTTTTCTCTTAGAGTCATGTTGTAGTCAATCAAATATATTTGATATCATTTGGCTTTTACCTGTGTCTGGGAGAGGGTCGGGCTTTGTTGCAGAATTACCTCATTTGCTCTGTCTGGGAACCACAATATGTCTAATTCTTCAATGTGTCTTTTCCGAAGGAGGAAAAACAGTACAAATGTTTTAAGTACTTCCTGAACTCCATTGCAAACTCCCATAAAAGCAAAAAATACATAAAATGTAGGAAATATTATTTGCTAAGTGTTAATTTATTTTCTGTCAATGACTTTGGCAGGAGTGTACAAGTACATGGCATAGAAAATGGCTTTTGAGATATTGTGAAATCAGCATATGAGTCACCAAAGGAGGATGGATGAGAGTAATGTTAAACCCCCAGACATCTGCTAAAGCAATGTTTATTTATATATTTATTATTTATTTGGGAATTTCGAAAAAAGGCATTCACTGCAGAGCCTCTAGGCAACCATTCCATATGAAACAAAAAAAAATCATAACAGAGCAAACAGAGTAAAACTTCAACCCAACAGGTCCCTGGAGAAAGATGGCAAGCAAAACCCAGCAGGAAATTTGCATGTGATTATTAGGCTTGTTCTAATTCTTGGTAAAACACAGGTGAGCGTTGTAGGCGGTGGAATGTGAGGCAGCTGTGACTGGGCCTACGTGGCTCACTCTGAGACCTGGGCTACATTCCTTAAGCTTCTAGTTCTTAATTTAAAAGCACTTTGGGAAGGTAGGAGCTAGGCTGGTTTTAGAAAGCCTAAATCTGATTCTCAGATCTATAACTCCACTACTTGTACAACCTGGGGCAAATTACTTTCATATCCTCATTGATGAAATAAAGTAGCTGGTGAGGCATTTGTAACAACAATGTTGCCAGTAGATGCTGTGAGAGTATAAGACCAATAACACCAGCACACAGGAAGGCTGCTAGCACAGATTCTTTGATCAGCTTTTCTAAGGAAAGCAACTTTAAGGTGTTAACAATCTCACTTTAATCAAACATACATATATCACTCCCTTAGTTCAGGGGGGAAAGCCAGCATCCTGAACTTCAGAGCAAATACAAACAGAAATTACAAACAGGGACAATATAAACAGAGCAAACACACACAGTTATCAACAGACAGACCTCCAGCTGTCTGAACAAAGAATTACATAGTTACCGAGGGAGAGGCACCAACATCTGGATTCTCAAAGCCAGGGGACTCCAGTGGCTACCCAGAGTCTCGACTGGTCAAATCACAGGACACTCTTCCAGTGAGTGAGAGCCCCCAGCAAAATGCTAATCTCTGAGTTTATATACCCTGTTCAGGGTCAAAGGGTGTCATAGCCATGCTTCTTGAACCTATGTGAACTAGGCTTTCTCTTGACATAAGCAGGTAATCAAAGATTCCTGATTTAATCAAAGAAACAAATGCCCGATTCATTGGTTACCTCAGTGCTCCAACAGGGAAAACAATAAAAAATCCCCACCCTATTTACCATTACAGCATCTAGGTGCCACAATGGACTGAGTGCTAGTCTTGGACTGATGAAGACTTGGGTTTAGATTCTCCTTCAGATACTTATGACTTGTGTGAACCTAGGCAAGGATCTGAACCTTTCTGGGCCTCAGTTTCCTCACCTATAAAATCAAAGGTTGGGCTGGATGGCCTCTAAGGTCTCACCCAGGTCTAATTCTGTGATATTGTGATAGGACCAAAGAACTGGAAGAGATCTCAGAGGCCCTCATTTTAGCTCTAAATCCTATGAGCCAATGAACAATTAACATGCATCCCTGAAGAAGATTCATACTGAAATTTCAATGAGAGCAAAGTTTTCCCTAATGGCAAATCTGGGTCATTGAGAGTTTCGTCAAGGTGAACAAATCCCCTAAGTAGGTTTTAAGTGAATGTGGGCTGAGTAATCAGGACAGACTCAGGCAGACGTATGCTCTTTGGCATGGTTTCTTTTCCCCAAAACTGAGTACATCTCAGTTTATTTTTGACTGGGGGTACATTCGTATCCCTAGATGAATGTGATATGGAGAGGGGAGCAACTGACAAAGAATAGGATAAAGAAGATTTAATAATGTCTTGGCCAACCTCTACCAAGTGGTAGCATGGAGGTGACACTGAAATTCTCAAAGGTTATGTTAGCAGGATGAATGTTCTAATGTATCCCACCAAACTAGAAAGGTGTGGAGGTGGGACTACATGTTTTTCATCTAAGGAGTAGCCTAGCTAACTGTGGAAAGGCCTGTCATGATTTCCATTAATAAGTAACCTCTTTAGGGGCAAGGACCATGTGTTTGCCTTTATTTGTAGCCCCACTGCTTAGAAGACTGCCTGATACTTGGTAAGTATTTAATAAATGCCTGTTGACTGATTGACTTGTCTAGGTGTCAGGGCAATCAATATTCTATCTTCAAGAATTCTTTAAGATTATCTGTAAGATGCAGAAGGGTTGCATGCAATCTCTGCCTCCATCCTCAATGACACAATCATGGATCCTTAAAGAAATATGGTGATAGAGTACTGGAGAAAGATCACTGGCTCAAGTCAGTGGACTTTGGTTCAAAGCCTGTTAGGCCATCTAGGTGACACAGTGAATAAAGTGCTGGTCCTGGAGTCAGGAAGACTTTAGTTCAAATTTGGCCTCAGATGTTAGCTGTGTGACCCTGGGCAAGTCACTTAGCTCTGTTTGCCTCAGTTTCCTCATATACATGGTGTTCCTAAAGTCTGGACACATAGGCAAAAATGCATATTATTTTTTGCAGATGAAGGTTTTTTATTTTTTGACAGTTTTTTATTTTATTTTACCAGAACACAAATGCAAAATAGAAAAAAGAAACAAAAACATATCATAAACTTAAATATTGAAACTTAAATATGAATATATAAAATGCACATTTTTAAGAAGTGAAATGAATGAAATTTTTATTTAATTGGAATATTAACAAAAGACATCTTCAATATGATTTCCACCAATTGTGATGCAAAGGTTGATGCGCTTTGTAAGATTCACGTGAACTCAATGCACTAACTCCACATTGCCGTCAATTGCCTATGTGTCCAGATTTTAGGAACACCCTGTATAAAATGAGTTGGAGAAGGCAATGTCAAACTGCTCCAGTATGGAGTCATGAAGGGTTGGACAGGATTGAAATGACTGGACAACAACAGCTGTAGAGAGAAGTCACTTAACCTCTTTGGGTTTCGGTTTCCTTTTTGTAAAATGAGTGTATTGGACTAGATGGCCTTTGAAGTATCTTCTGGCTATAAATCTATGATCCTATGACCTGGTTTGCAATCTGGGCTCTGCTGTTTACTATGTGTGCTACCTTGGCAAATCTTCTCATGTCTTTAGGTTTTAATTTCTTCATCTACACAATGAGATGGGTTGGACCTTATGGTCAAGGATATTTTTTCCAACCGTATGTCTGTGCTGTTATGAAATATTAATGGCTAAAGCACTATATGGGTACATGCAAAATAAAGCCTAGTTATGTGGAGGGAGAGGAAGAGGATATTAGGTGAATTTTCCAGGTTGTATGTGGTTGTTGTTTTTTTGTTTGTTTCTTTAAATCATTTTATAGTTGTCCATATTCTGGGTCCCTGTCCTTTGTATAGTATTGCACATCTGCCAGTTGATTCTCTCTTTTGTTCTTCTCTCACCAGGTGGCAATGTTGATCTGTGCAGGGTTCCTTATTGCCTGGATCCCCTATGCCGTGGTGTCAATGTGGTCAGCTTTTGGACAGCCTGATTCCATCCCAGTTCAGTTTTCAGTGGTGCCAACCTTGCTTGCAAAGTCAGCAGCTATGTACAACCCAATTATTTACCAGGTCATTGACTGCAAATTTGCCTGTTGCCAATCTGGTGCGCAGAAAGCAGCCAAGAAGGCATCTTTGAGGGATTACAGGTAACTTCTATCAAGCACTGACAAGGTTTACATTATATCCTGTTAAGTCAAAGATCAATTTTTACTCAGAATCGAATAGGTAGGATCAGGCCACTTAGGGCTGGTGTTGTCTTCTGGTGAAATGACATAGCTAAGTTACAAACTAAAATGGATGGCAGCTGCTATAGGTATAGTGGACAGAATTCTGAACTTGGGATTAGAAGACCCGACTTTGAGTTCTGGTTCTGCCACTGAGAAGCAAAGTGAGCTTGGCCATTCTTTCTGAGGCTTGATTTCTTCATCTGTAAAATGAGGAAATATCATAACTAACAATGACTGTGAAGCTCAGATGAGATAATGACAGCTCTCGTTTATTGTGTACTTTAAGGCATTCACAATGCTTTATTTCCATTATTTTGTTAGAGGTGCATGGTAACCTGGGAGGCAGATGCAATTACCGCTCCCTTTTAAGACATCAATAAAATGAGGTTCTCAGAGGTTAAATGACTTACCTAGAGTCATATAGCTGTCTGAGGCAGGATTTGAACCTATATCTTTCAGACTCCAAATCCAAGAGTCTATCCATCACACTATTCTGCCATTAAGCAAGCAAGCCTTTGCTAGATAATTACTATAGGCCAGGCAATGCTCTAAGGTGTACTAGTTTAGCAAAATGTTCCATCTGCTATAAGCGTATTGTTTACTGCTTACCAAATAGCATTAAATCAAGCATACCCAGGTGATGTTTATGTAAGGAGGTGAGGTTGATTTTTATTGGAGGAGGGGAGAAAGGAGGAGTAACATTCGATTTTAGATCCCAGATCACCAGTCCATATAAATCTTTTTTTCTCTGTTTTCTGAGCAGCCACTATATAGCTATCCTAGCTCCCTATACTCATGGAATCACGACAGTTTTCTTCTTCTCTCTGTTGTTGTTAATGTTCTGTTGTTCAGTCATGTCCGACTCTATGTAGACAAAGTCCACAGGATTTTCTTGGCAAAGATACTGGAGTAGTTTGCCATTTCCTTTTCCAGTCTGTCTCTATTTTACAGATGAGTCACTGAGGCACATAGGTCTTAAGTGACTTGCCAAAGGACTGAGGCCAGATTTGAACTCAGATCTTCCTGACTCGAGCTCCGGTGCTCCATTCACTGCACTCACTTCTCTAGGCTAGTCCAAGTGACTTTTCACCAGAGCAGTTCTGTTATCTACTATTTGACTGCATTGGTTTCTGAGTTAAGAGGCTGAGATAGGCGTTAAGTCACTGTCAGGAATATTGTAGGCAATTGATAAGAAGGCTCTGGCTATGTTTTATTTAGCTCTGTCAAGGGGACTCTCGTGCCATCTTCTGGTGGGTCTCAGAAGACCTTAGAATTGTTAGTCTCTGGAGGTAGGGCAGGACTGGGTAGTATTCCAGAACCTGTTGGGATTGGACTATGACAAAGGAGCAGTAGAGGACTGCTTCCCTCCACTCTCCCAAACATTCTGCTCACTTGTTGGCTACTGTACTCTCCTAATGACTGCTATAAAAACTGCCTTACACCATCTTTTCTTTAAGTACCATAGAATAATCGGAATAGTCAGAAGACCTGGATTTTAATCTCATTCTATCTCTTACTAACTGTAGAACCTTCTTTGACACCTAATTTTTTCAGTTAGAAAGTGGGCATAATGATATAGAATCCAGATTTTACTTACTATACATTTATGGTATATACTTAGATGGTCCCTGACCATTCAACAATCCTATCTCTATACTCTTATCAATTGCCTACAGTATTCGTGACAGGGACTTAATTTTTTTTCCCTTTGTGGTAAGAATCCTGGATGTAGAATCAGAACACTTGGGTTTAAATCCTGTCTTTGTCACTTCTAATTGGTTTGACCTTGACCAACTCAACCTCTCTGGGGCTCAGTTTCTCACTCTGTAAAATTAGGAGATTAGATTACATAGGGTTCTAGGTTCTGTTTCATCAGCTTTGAATTTATGATCCTATCATCTACAAGCCCCCTAAAGAACCACCTCCATCTGATAATTTAGCCTCCTATTCACCACAATGAAGAATCAGTGTCCTTTCCCCTCCTCCGTTCTTTTCTGCATCATCATTCACTCTGTGCTCCTTCCTATTAGGAATAGAAGTTTTTCTACTCTTTGTTAAGGTTAATTCTCCTGCCTATCAATGAATTAATTAATCAATAGGCATTTAATAAATGCCTATTGTGTGCCAGGCACTGGAGGTATTAAAAAAATAGTCTCTGATCTCAAGTAGCTTACATTCTACAGGGGAGATAACATATACTTACATAAATATATGTTAAATATATTTATAATTAAATTACATTTATATTAATTTATATTAAACTTAATAATAACAGCCTTTATATACCACTTGAGGGTCTGCAAAGTGCTTTACATACATTATGCACTAAAGCAACCTTATTTTTCCTATGAGGTAGGTGCTACTTATTGTTAGTCCCATTTTACAGATGAGGAAGCTGAAGCACAGAGAAGTTAAATGATGTATCCAGGGTCACACATCTAGTAAGTGTCTGAGACCTGAACGCAGGTTTTCCCAAGTCCAAAGCCTGAACTCTATCCATTTTACCACCTAGTTGCCAGTGACATGGTTATTTGGGTGAAGGAAGCACCAAACCTCCGTATTTCTGGGATCTTGTTTTCCTTGCTCTATTTCTTACGCATCGCCAGCCTCTTCTTTCTGTTTGGCTCCTTCCCATCTATTTACAGGCTTATTTTGGTCTCTACCATCCTTTAAAAATGTTTTCATGGTTGTTTTCCCTTTCTAGTTTCTGCTTTGTGCCTCTGTTTCCCTTTCCTGTTAAATTTCTTGAAATAACTATCATGGCCACCTCCCTCTGTCTATCGCCTTCCCACCCACTCTCTCCTGAGTCCCTTTTTATCTGGCCTCTGCTGAAAGTCCCCTCTCGAAGGACGCCAATGATCTCTTAATTGTTAAATCCAGTGACTTTCTGCCTCTTCATCCTCTGTGACCTTCCTGCTGCCTTTGACCCTATCGGTTCTGTAGCTTTTATTGAATACTCTCTCCTACATTATCCATTGATACCACACTTAACTTGGTTGATTTGAAGTGCCAGACCTGAGTTCAAATCCAACTTCAGACACCCACTAGCTGCGTGACCTCATTGTGCCTTAGTTTTCCCATATGTGATATGGGAATAACCACAGCACCTTCTTCTCAGGATTGTTTTGAGGATTAAATGAGAAAACATGGCAAACCTTCAATTGCCACAAAAATGCCAGCTATTATTATTATACTATCTTGTCTCCTTCCTCGATGCCTCATCCTCTTTATCTCTGGTTCTTTTTGCTGCACAGGGTCGTTGTGAGGTTCAAGTAGCTGGAAAATTCTGTACTAGAGGGGCAATAGTATGTTATGAAAGCAAGTAGGGATAAGAGATAGGATGCCTTAGTGCAGGGGTGGGGAGCAGTCAAAGGGCCACGCTTGAGGATCTAGAGAGCCCCATGTGGCCTTGAGGCCTAAGGTTCCCTTCTCCTGCCTTAGTGGATAGAGAGCTGGCCTGGGAGATGGGGACAAGAAAACATGAATTCAAATCCTGGTGACTTGGGACATATGACTTTGCCTCAGTGCCCCAGGAGACTCTTAAGTTACAGAGTAGGGACCATCTGCCTTAGTAGAGGGAGCCTCTGCCCAGGGGCTTCCTGAGCTGACGGATTATCAGGTCTGATTTTTTTAAGTGCTACATAAAGGGTGGCACTATTATTTAAAGTTAAATAAAGGCTTAATTAAAGGGAAACTTAAGCTGCTATCATTCATTTTCTCTTCATTACAAATAAATGTAGCTTTTAATGGAGCATGTACATATCTAGTCAAAATGGCCCTTTTACTGTTCTTCATACCTGGTATCCCTTTTATTTCCTTTTTAGTTGCTTTTTACTGGCTGGCTGCCATGGCTGGAGTACATTTCCCTTAGCTGCTAATTCCTTTGTCTTCAAATTATCTTGTACCTATTTTGTAAAATATATATATGTATATATATATTCATGTTAGACTATAAGTTTTTTTTTTGGAGGGAGAAACGCAGTGCAATTGGGGTTAAGTGACTTGCCCAAGGTCACACAACTAGTGTGTCAAGTGTCTAAGTCTGGATTTGAACTCAGCTCCTCCTGACTCCAGGGTGGGTGCTCTACTCACTGAGCCACCTAGCTGCCCCAGACTGTAAGCTTTTTAAGGGTAGAGAATGCTGTACTTTTAAGTCTTAGTATCCTCAGGGCCTACCATAGTGCCTCACATACAGTAAGTGATTAATGAATGCTTGTTGTTCTACATTGTTTATCCTTTATTCTTGAAGAGGACTGTGATGTCAGGAAGATGATGCCATGACTTGCAAGTGAAGCGGATTTAAGTGAGGGAGGGCTGTGCACGGTCACCAGCCTCACTTTCTCTTCTGGAGGCATCTGGGTCCAGATCAGGACCACTGGAGATGGCTCTCTGTTGCTCTATAGATTGACTAGGAAAGAAGGACATTTCAGGAGGGAAGAACATGGCCAAAGCCTGAAGAATAATTTGGTGTCTTTTTTTTTGGCCATGGTTTTTCATTTTTTTTAGCTTAATTTGATTAAAATCAGAAAGCATTTTGGTGAATACTTTGAACTGCAATAAAAATTTAACACATGAAATAGGTGATTAAGATCGTCCATGGGGCAGGGTAAAGTCCCTGTCTAATTTCATCTTTGTGCCTGCTTCAGCTCTGATTACATAGTAGATGCTGAATAAGTGTTGAATGTTGCTGAATTGATTGTGAGAATAACAGTGGATCTATATCATTATACTAAATTTCTGAAATGAGATTTTCCTAAGGGGCAGGAAAAAGCTGGGATCATTGATCTTTATCCAGGTTTGGGAAATGAAAAGAAAAGAAAGAGCTAGTAGATTTAGGTCCCTTATTTATTAGCTTCATGCTAATCATTCTCAGTTTTGGAGGCTGTCTAAAGATGCAACAGTACTATCTATTTCACTAGGAGGGCAGCTGTTGTCAATGACCACTTTAAGGTGTCATAAAAGCCCCTTTGGCTTGTTATCCAGGGAGAATGATGCATCTTGCATTTGTATCATCATGTGTCCATGACAAATGCTTATGTGCCTGGATTCAAAGTGGGGCTGCTTGGTGGCACAGTGAATAGACTGCCAGGCCTGAAGTCAACAAGACCTGAATTCAAATCTGGCCTCAGAGACCTACAAGCTATGAGACCCTGGAAAAGTCACTTAACTTTATTTGCCTCAGTTTCCTCATCTGGAAAATGAACTGGAGAAGGACCACTCTAGTATCTTTTCCAAGAAAACCCTAAATGGGGTCACAAAGAGTCAGACATGACTGAAAATAACTGAACAACTGGATTCAAATGTTCATACTTTCTGGCTAATTATGGAGGGGAAAAATTTGTTCCCTAAATACTAGAGATGTAAAATGAAGGATCGGGCAGTTTAGTGGCACTGGGCCTGAAGTCAGGAAGACTCATCTTCATGAGTTCAAATCTGGTCTCAGATACCTACTAGTTGTGTAACCCTGGGCAAGTCGCTTAATTCTGTTTGCCTCAGTTCCGTATCTGTAAAATGAACTGGAGAAGGAAATGGCAAGCCTCTCCAGTATCTTTTCCAACAAAACCCCAAATGGGGTCGCAAAGAGTCAGACATGACTGAAAATAACTGAACAACAGCTGGATTCAAATGTTCATATTTTTGGCCAATTTTGGAGGAGAAAAAAATTGTTCCACAAACCCTGGAGTTGTAAAATGAAAGGTCAGTACAGTCAGTAAATAAGTATTTATTAAATGTTTACTATACCAGACACACTGTTAAGGTTCCATGAATCCAAAAAAAGAGGAAAAAATAGTTCTTCCCCTCAAAGAGTTTAAATTCTAATGGGAACGACATTATTTGGCCTTAGCAGATGGAGGGTTGGGACAGGAAAGTCCTTCATTAGAAGGCGGGATTTGAGTTGAGTCTTGATGGCAGCCAGGGCAACTCAGAAGTGGACATGAGGCGGGAGAGCAGTCTAAGCAAGGAGGATAGCCAGTGGAAAGACAGATAGAAGGTGGAATGTTATATTCAAGAATTAGAAAGTAGGGCAGTGCTTCTTAAACTGTGGGTCACATCGCAGCAAATATTTTATGCAGTGCTGAAGGGGTCACAAATGGAAAGTGTGTAAGAAGCCCTGGGCAGAGTAGCTAGATGGTAGAAAGGTTGGAAGAGTGTAAAGTGTAAGAAGATAGGAAAGGTGGAAGGGACCAGGAGTGGATACATCTACAGGGATATGTTGAAGGTAGAAATGACAAGATCTGGCAATGGATTAGATATGTGGGGTGAATGAGAAGGGTGAGAATGACACAAGATCCTGAATCAGGGTAATTAAGAGGATGATATTACCTCTGATAGTAATAGCAGAATTTAGAACAGGTAAGGGTGTGGGGCAAAAGAGCTCTGTTGTTGGACATGTTGAGTTTGAAATGCCTGTAGGACATCCAATTCAATATATCCAAAAGGCAGTTGGTGATGTAGGACTATAATTTGGGACAGAGATTAAAGCTGGACATAAAGATCTGGGGATAACATGCATAGAGATGATAATCGAACCACAGGAGCTGATTAAATCACTGAATAAGATAATATAGAGATAGAAAAGGACCCATGTTTAGTGGTTATGAAACGGATAAGGAGTCAACAATTAAATGATTGGAAAGGTAGAAGGAGAACCAGGAGAAGGCAGAATCATGAAAACGGAGGGAGGAAAGAGTGTCCAATGGGAGAAATAGTGCGCAGGATCTCATGTTATAGCATCAATACACTAACTGTAGCTTTGGGCATTCTGATCTATAGTTATTAGCCTTTCTAAAAAGCAGTGGATTGTTGGCATGGTACATGTTGGTGAATAGGAGGTACCACCCTAATTTATTTCACATTTTAAGAACATCTAGCACAGTCTGGATGGACGATTGGCAGGTATATTGCACTGGGGATTTTTATTCAGGTAAGGGTTGGATTAAATGGCCCCTGAGCTACCTTCTAATCCCAGAAATTCTGTCATATAAACACTCCAGCAGCAGTGCATGTCTTTCATGAGGCTTGTTCAAAGACTTCCTTAGATTTGTAGGCTTTATTTTGGTCATTTTATTGTAATATGAGCTCTTTGAGAACACAGACTGATTAGATTTTTGTGTCCAAATATTCAGGATGCACAGTGCAGTGCCTAGCATATAGTAGGTGCTTAATAAATGTTTGTTAATTAATTGATTGATTCTATTACTGCATGGCTATCTGTTCCAAATGTTATGAAGGAAGCCTTCATGTTAATCAAGGCTGTTTCATGAGATACTATTTCATTTTTCTCCCCCATCACAGGAGGCATACTGTGTCTACCATCAGGAAATCATCATCGGTGTCTGAAACCCATCAAGAGGTATGAAGATGGATATACATACAGCATGCAAAAGTGCTCCTATGGACGTTTATTTACTTCTTTGATCCATCATCACCAACATTTTCAGTTGTGAACATATTTTTCTTTGTCTTTAAGTATTTCTTTTTTTATCTCATGTTCTGCATAAGGTTTCTGTAGATTCAATCTTTCCTCAAATCAGAGGATGCTGAGATGCTTCAATGGAATATGGAGACAAGAATAATGAATGGGATTCTGTGTTGGGTTATAATATTAGGACAACCATCCACTGTCGAGGTCTTTATTTTTATATTTCCTTTCCCTCAGACTTTATGATCAACAGGTGGTAGGATTTAAAACTCGAAGGGACTTAAGAGGCTATCTATCCCAGCGGTCATTGCTGACATTCAACTTTTCAAGGGGAAAAGTCAGTGCCCCTGAATCTTCTTTAGTCAGCCTCAGAAACAGAATGACATCTCTGCAACAGCATGGAAGGACCAAGGCTTCCAAACTCCTTCCTTTTTGTATTTCCCAAACCTGAGTAGATACCAGTGATATCAGCTTTTTCCCCCTCCTGACTCTCAGGAGAATCTCAATTAAGAAGCTTAGATTAAATTGCATTGATTTTTAGAAAACATTAATTATATAGTTCTGTTCCACAAAGGATCTAGGCTAGACACATATTTTCAATTTTTGGTATTTTATTTATTTATATGGTGGGAGGCTGGAAGGTGGTTATGGGATGAAATACTTAGAGCACTACTCTTTGCATGCTCTAGACACTTTTAATATCCACTTAGCCAATACTTTATTCATGCCAGTGGTGAGGGCCAAACCCCAGAAGCAACTATTCTCCAAAGTATTCAGTAGTTCTCAAGGGAAATTAGTTCTGTCTTAACTTTGCAATTGGAAACCTCACTTTCATCCCAGAATCTGATGACAAGGACAATTCTTGCTGAAGATAATTTCACACCAGTGAATTTTTCTCTTCAAATTCTACCTACTGTCATTGTTGGTATCATCGTCCTCCCTGACTTCTTTTCTGCTTGTCTTTGTCTCTCTGCATCTGTCCCTTTCCCTTTCCTCTACTTGTTTTCAAAGGAAAACTTCAGGTAATCAGAAGCTGTATGTTAGATGAACAAAATAAACATGGAATTAGCAGGATGGATCAGCCCTGTAGGCATCCCAACTGTATTCCAATGGGTTACTTACTGGTGAGATAGCCTAGGTAGGGATTGAAAAGAAAAAAAGATGTGTTGGAACAGGTAGAAAAAGAAAATAATGATTTTTTTAAAGAAATGGGCAGAGTGGGAATACCAGGAAGAAAAAGGAGTAGAAAAGAAGTAAGAAAGGATACATGGGGGATGGAAAAATGAAGAGTCAGGAGATAGAGGTTTGAATCCTGGATGTGGCTACTTGCGACAGGGGCAAATCACTTTCCCCCTGGGATTCATTTTCCTTCTTTGCAAAAGGAAAAGTTTAGATTAGATGAGTCTTATGGGTCCCTTCTTGCTCTGAATCTTAAGATCATAGTATAGATCTGGTTAAAAGATAACAGTTTAGCACTAAAATTGCACAGAAGCTGATGAAGGTAGAATATGTGGACCCCTACTTTTCTTTTTGTTAAACTCACTTAACTCTTTGATTGGAATATGATATGTGGCAAAAATCTTAAAAGCACTTGTTTAAAGTGCTGAGGGAAACCTGAATATAACTTGCTTTCTATTTAACAATGTTATTCTTCTACTCGGTGAACTCACCTGGGAACATTTTACCTGCTGCTGGAGAGGCAAGGCTCATGGATCAATTGAGTTCAGGAATTGTGAGTTGCAGAAGGTCTCTTTACTAAGTAGTGCCAAGATGGTGAGCCCTTGGAGGGGATGGGAGAGGAAATCTACCAGGCTGCCTAAGTGGGGGTGAACTAGCCCGGGTCATCATCACAGAGCAGGTTAAACAGAGCATGTCAGTATTGGGATAGGGCCACGAGTCTGGGAAAAGGGAGAGCATTGTTTTCTGATAAACAACATTTAAAGTAAAGAATTCTGTTGAATGAAATGAAAGATGGCACAAAAAGGAATATTAATCCTTGTGAAATGAGTCCTTTGCAGTATTTTAATACGGTAAAATAGACAAGGTGTCAGGGTAGGAGGTTTAGGGATCACTGATCAGGGAGAGGGACTCGTGCCAGAGGAGTTCAACACGTGCCAGTTTCAAGGGAGCCACGTGATTGTACCAGCTGGGGCAGGTTGAAGAAAGAGGTAGGAAAAATGGTCAGGCTGCAGGTACACGTTAGGATTCTGGTCCTTCCAAGAGAAAGAAATAGGGTTACTAGGGACAGCTAGCAGGGTACGCCTAGTCATTGAATTCACTAGATTCCAAGCTCCTTGAGGGAAGGGACTATATCTGATTTCTTCTGAGTATCCTCAATGTTTAGGACATAGAATATGTTTGTAGAATAAAACAGAATTTAATTTATTTAAGTAGGGCCAGATGGGTAGATCAGAAAACCAGAAGGAGAGCAAAGCCTGCAAGAACCAAAATCAAAGCAGGAGTGTGTGTGTGTGTGTGGGGCGGGGTGTCAAAAACCAAAGCAGGTAGTCAAGAGCCAGAGGTTCTATACGAGTTCAAAGAAGAAAACAAACAAGTCTGGAACACAGGCCAGCATCAAGGACATGATTGGTTCATTGCCCCAGCATCCAGGCTTCTCTTTGGTTCTTGTCTGGAGCCAATTGCAGCTTCGCTGGGCCCTGCAGGTGGGAACAAGCAAGTAGAAGCACTTGACTAAGGTTGAAAGTGTGTGGACAGATGACAAGCAGCAGCTATTGGCAGGTAAACCTTGGTAGAAGGCTTGTAACATATAGCAACACCAACAACAAAATTGCTTTTTTCCCCATTTAAAAATATGAAAAAGGCAAATGTGTGTAGGTTTTATTTATTTATTGGTTATCAGAGGAAGATGCCAGCAGTGTTTAAGGCCCCTGTTTCTGAAAGCCAGCAGCACAAGACTGAGCCAATCACACAAAACCTCTGGCTTTGCTTCTAAGTCACCTTGAAGTTCTTAGGCATCAGCTCCATGCTGAGACTTGCCTCGCAGAAATATTTGAATTAAAATTCTGAAAGTGAGAAATGCATTTGGCTGTGGGAGGTGTGAAGTATGACTCTGGAGGGAGGAAGCCATAGAGACAGAAAGACAGAGAGAGAGAGACAAAGAGAAAGAGACACACAGAGAGAGACACAGAGAGAAAGAAAGAAAGAAAATCATCTATTCCATATTCAGCAGTTTACAGTCTTACTTTCCTTGAAGATCTTTTTGGTGGTTATCTAACATGACCATTAATTAACACAGTTTATCATTCAACACTAATGATTTCCAATGAAAATGAAAACTATTAACACCAGGGAGACTGCTACTCCAAGGGCAGATTTGAATTGTTATTGCCTTTTGAGCTTTCTTCAGTTGAGTCCCGTGCTTCTAAGTGATAGACATTTAAGTAAAAATGCTCTCACCTTACAGAATTTTATTTCCACTTTACCCGCTGTGACAAGGGTGAGTAAAAGGCCTGAATTAGTGGAGATGAGTGGGCAAACCTCTAAAGTTAAGTCTCAGATCTTGTATTTGAAACCATTACTTTTGAATGAGGGGGAGCCCATCCTTAAATGTAATGTTAGCTGTAGGAACAGAGATGGCATAACTAGAAGAAACCCCCAATATTTTAATAATAGTCTTTTTACCCTGAAGATGTACTCCAAAGACAATTGGTATGGAATCCTTCCCTCCTGTACAGGGCTGAATGGGTATAGTAATCAAGAATATTAGACTTGGAGTAAGGAAGACTCATTCAAAACTCGCGTTAGGCACTTACCAGTTGTGTTAACCTTGGCATTTAAGTTCTGTTGTGTCCATTTCCTCATCTGTAAAAACTGAGATAATGGTAGTACCTACTTTCTAGGGTTGTTGTGAGGGTCAAATGAGATAATACTTATAAAATGTTTTGCAAACCTCAAAAGTACTCTATAAATGTTGGCTATTATACACCTTTGCTTCTTTACCTGATCTATGACTAGAAAATAGAAAACAGATTCTTGGTCACTCAGGGCCTTGGGTAGGAACCCGTTCCCTAACTTGGTAAAGTCATTTTCCATGGAACCCAACTAGACTAAGACATTTTTTTCTAGATCCTTAGATAGAATGAATGACAAAGGCACATACTTTACTAGCTGGCAGGGCTGATTCAGTTTTGTCTTCCCCCTCGTTCATTTGTCTTCAAACGCCCTGCTGTTTCTCTTACCCAGATGCCACACTTTCAGACAGAGCTCCTCTTGACTGAGTTCAACTCTTCAGATCATTAGTTTTAGCCTGAGTATGAGGGCCTAATTTAGTTGTAGGTAGAGACTGTCCAGAATTTGAGAGCAGATTTTTTTGAGAGTGGGAGAGTCCTCATACTTGTTAAATGATAAACTTGAATACCATGTAGCCAGCTAGGTGGTGCAGAAGGGAGAGTGCTGGATGGGGGAAGAGGGAAGACATTAGTTTGAATCCTGCCTCACATACTTGCAAGTTGTGTGATCCTGGGTAAATTGCTTAGCCAACCTCTGTTTTCTCATCTGAAAATGGGGTTAATAACAACCCCTAACTTTTAGCATTGTTGTGAGAATAAAATGAAATAATTGATGTAAAACATTTGGCAAAATTTAAAACCTACATAAATGTTAGTTATTGCAATCATTGGTTTGCTTTGAAGGGACACTCTCAATCAAACTTATTTCATCATGGCGGGTAGTGTGTCCCATGGGCAAAGAGGCGTCTTCAGAGAAGTGACTGAGAATTGTCCAGGTACAAGCCTCTTAATGGTAATTTCAGAAGTTCAAGAAATTTGATAAGAATGGCAAGTTCAGAAGTTTAGTTTGGTCAAAGATTACTTTATAATCTTATCCTTAAGCTAGTCAAACACTCAAAAAGAGCATTCCTCTGTAGGAGAAGAAAATATTATATAGTGGAAAGAACACCTGCTCTAGAGTTAGAGACCCTGGATTCAGACCCCATTTCTGAGATCCTGTATGACCTTGGGCAAGTCATTGAATTTCTCTGGGTTTCATTTTCCTCATCTATAAAATGAGATGGTTGAGCTAAATGGACTCTGAGGTTCATTCCAACTCTAAGTCTATGATCCTATGACCCTCAAATGACAAAATAAATAAACCAAAAAACATTTCAGAAATGACCTTGGCTTGTTTGGCTAGGACATGTAGCAGATAAATAATGGAGCAGTCAGCTTTGTGAAATTTCCAAGCAAGAGATGTCTATTATGAAGAATGAAACAAGTGTGAATGAAATTCTGATTCCACTGGGATTGTCAGGCAAGATGTGAGGTTCCCTCAAAGGAGTCACCCCGGCCAGCTTCGTGATGCAAATCTTGCTTTCTGACTTTATAGGGCCTTAAAAGGCAAGCAAGGTTGTGTAACATTTGCTTCAAATGAGGTGATATTTGTAAAGCTCTTAGCACAGGGCCTGGTACATAGTAGGCACTATATAATAGCATAATAGCCTTATTCCCTTCCTCCTTTCCCTTCCTTTCCCCGTTAATAATAAAAATCAGTTGTGATACTGAGTTTTGTTGGACTCTTGTTATCACACAGGGACTAAACTGTTGATAACACCACAACTTACTGCAAAGAATCCTAGAATCCCAGAGTTGGGAATCTCAAAGAACCCCAAAGGTCATTGAATTTAACTGTTACAACCTGAAACACAGAGCCCTTTGATGCCATCTTTTGTCAAGCAGCCAATGGGTCCTTGTTTGGAAACCTCCAAGGATAGATAACTGAAGGCCCTGTTGTAAGGGGTAGTGCAGTTTAGTAGAGAGAATATAGAATGTAAAGAGAGAAGGCCTGTGTTCAAGTTCTGCCTCTGACGTTTCTGACCTTGGGCAATCACTTTATGTCTCTGACCCTCAGGGTTCTGATTGGTGATGGATATGAGGAATGGTAGAGTGAAAGAACTACAGCTCTTAGGAATTGGAGGCCTGGATTCTGGGTTTGTATTCTGCTTCTGGCTACTTGTGTGACCTCGGGCAAGTTATTCAACTCCCTGGTCCTCAATTTCCTGCTCTGTCAAATGAGAATGCTGAACCTGATGGCCTCTGGGGTCCCTTCTGGCTCTAGATTGTCCTGTGAAGACTACTTATAGGGTTATTTAAAAAAAAAAAACTTTATAAATATTACAGCTTTGGAGAAATGCAAGCTGTCATTATCATTACATTTCAAAGCAGCCCATTCTACTTTTAGAATGTTGTTCTTTATATCTAACTAAAATCTTCCTGCCTATAATTTTCTCCTAGTCCTGACTTCTGGGATTAGACTATTTTTACTCCTTCTTCCACATGACATGCCTTCTAACGTTGCTCTTTTTCTTTCTCAGATAAACATTTCTATCTTCTTTGGCCATTTCATTGTGACTTGGCGCAAGTCCCTCCCATCGCCCTCTTGGTCATCTTCCAGCTGGACATACTTCAATTTTCCAATGTTCCTCTTTAAGATATGGTGCCAAGAAATTAGCACGATAATACATATGTGTTTTAATTAAAAAGCTGCCCCATCCAGAGCACGTGAGGACAATGTAGAGTAGGTGTCATGGCAGTGGTAGATTTCCAGGGTCACATCAATGGCTAGCTTTGCACTTATCGAATAAGAATATTTCATCCAAAAAGCCATCAGTGAACTCCATCAATCAGGAGAGTTGTTGAGGCACATATAAAGTGCAAAAAATCTATATTAGTTAATGATTCATGATTGGTTTATGTCTGTTTCAGGTGAAGGGGTTTCCAGCAGCTGATTTGGGAAGTCTGAAAAATGAGGCAGGCTAATTAGCCTCTCGACTCCATCAGTTTATTTATAAGTTTGGGGGACCAATTTTATTCAGTTTTAGTGAAATTATAGTCTTCTACATTGTTGAAAAGTGGAAAACTAGCTGCATTCAGAATAAGGCATTCATAGCCAATATCTAGGATCCTAGAAGAACTGCAATTGATAGCATGGAACCTGGACTTCGCCCTCAGTTCTCAGTCAGGAACGAATATGTTATCTTGGACAAGGTATCACACTTGTCTGGGCCTCCTCTTGTTTACCTGTGAAAGGAGAAAAGTTGTTCTAGGTCATCTCTAGGATCATCTCCTGCTCTGACATCCAATGACTAGATGGTCTCTAAATCTAATTGAATTTGTCAAAAATTTGTTGAAAATAAAAACAATTGAATTTGTTGTAAATTCATGCAAAAGCCAAAGCAGCATTCAGTAATAGACAGAGGGCCAAACTTGGAGATAGGAAAACCTGGATTCAGGTCATGCCTCCATATTAATTGGGTGACCTTAGGCAAGTGACTTAACCTCTCAGTGCCCTAATTAATGTTCTAAGCCTATAAGGGAGAGGTGAGTTGCTAACCTGTACAAGTGAAAAGAGCTTTCACATCAGGATGTCCATATCTCAATGAAAATGTAAGTCTGGATGAAAAAACAAAAGTAGAGGGCACTACATTAGGTGGACACCACCCTTTTAGATTATTATTAACAATAGCTTATGTTTATATGACTCTTTACAGTTATGAATTGCTGTTAAGGTACTCATTTGCAAAATCCTATCATCCTGTTGTTCCTCTTCTCTCCTAAGGACTAGGACCATGGTACAGATTCACAGCAATAGAACAGGAGGCAGAGGCAGGGGTGGGGGTGGGGGAGATTTGCACTAAGTAGCCAAATCAAACTTGACCTGCTCACTCATTTCAGGCAGGACCACCTCCAGGTGTTTCATTATTAAGTTTAGGCATTTAACATAGGATCTTTTGTTCTAGAATTTTTTTTCCTATCTTAGGGGTGCATCCATTTTGCCTGCCTCCAATTAAATCTCTTAGAGGATATCTCTTTAATTTACTTTGCATAATTTCTATCACTAGACCATACATAAGTAAGATTTTTTTGTCTGCTACTCAGCACAGGACAGTAGTATACATGTAAAGAACATCTCAATGTCATCCCAAGATAGTGAGCCTGTCCATATTTGCTTTGCATAGATGAATTTTGACCTTGATAAGACTATGTTGTTAGATTTCCCAATATAGACTATATGGAAGAGTAGAAAAACATTAGACTAAAAATCAGCAGCCCTGGGTTCTAGTCACATCTCTATCATTTGACAGCTACGTAACCTGGACATAGTCCCCTTGAATTTCTTAGACTCAAACTCCTTATTCGTAAAACGAGGAGGTTTGACTGGCTGGTCCTGACAGTTCTTTGCAGTTCCAGCATTCTAAAATTTTGTGTCTCTAGTCTGCAAGAGTAAGAGACCAAATAGAGCTGATGGGCAGCTTATTTAATAAATTTTCAAGTGAAAAAAGATCTGAATGGAATTACAGAAAATGAGTGGTATCACACCAACATGGGCATCCCTATGATTGCCTCTTAGCTACTTTAGAACTTGACAAACTCACTTAAGAGAAACGTTATTGGACATGTCACTTAGAGGCATTAGAGGGTTAGTGGAAAGAGTTCTAGACTTTGGGTCAAGAGACTTTCCTGATATTTCCAAACCACGCTGTTTATATTTTGGCTATCCTTATCATCCCCCTTCCCACCAGAACCTTTTATACTTCTTTGTCTCCATGATCGTGGGCTCTGAGTTTTCACTTTCTTTTGCCTAAAACCAGGCTCATATCACTTCCAAACCATGTGTTGTCTTCCCTCATAAAATGAAAGCTCATGAGGGAATGGACTGTCTTGTTTTGATCTGTATTTGTAGCCATGATGCTTACTACAGTGCTGGTACACAGTAAGTAATAACTGTTTTATCATTCCTTTATTCATTCATTCCTAGTTCTAATAAGTTAACAAACATTTATTAATAATACCTAGTTATGTGACCTTACACAAAGTATTCTACCTTCCTGGTCCTCAGTTCCCTCATCTGTAAATTGAAAGGATTGGACTAGTTGAATGGTGCCCTCCAGCTCTGAATCTGTGTGGCTCTGTCTCAGTTTTGTCTTTTGCAAGAAAAGGGGATTAATTTAGATGAATTCTTGAATTCCTTCCAACTCTCCAATTCTAAGCTTCTATGAATATCTATGATTCTATGAAAATTAAGATAAGCCCTGACTACTGTGAGTTTTACTATAGTTCAGTAAGTTCTCAAACATGTTTGGTGAATTGACTTGGATTAAATTCATGGTTTGGTTGGAAGAGAACTGAATTTGATGGGAGAAGACCTGGGATCAAATTAAGGGGAGTAGGTCCAGAGAATATGAAAGAACATCAAAGTGAAAGGTATTACTATTGATGGTGGAACAGGAATATAATTATATGAGGGCCACTAGGTGGTGCAGTAAATAGAGAACTGAACTTGGCATCAACCAAGACCTGAATTCAAATCCTACTTCAGCCACTCAATAGGTAGGCAAGTCACTTAAACTCTGTCTCAGTTTCTTACCTGTAAAATGGGAGAACAGTAGCTCCTACCTCACAGGATCATTGTGAAAATCAAATGAGTGCATGTAAGTAAAGTGCTTGGCAAACCTTAAAGTGCTATAGAAATGGTAGCTCTATTATTATTGCTAGCCAGTGAAGTAGATGTTGTGGATTGGATTAATGCTTCTGTACCCAGAGCAGGTATTTTAAAACAAAATTTAAAAAATAGTTCATATTTCTATAGCACTTTAAGGCAGGAAATACTTTGTTTATTACAATAAAGTAAAGGAGGCAATATAAGAATTAGCAACTCCATTCTGTAGACGCAGAAATTAACACTCATGGACAAGGTGACCTGGCCATGGTCAATCAACCAATTGTTGGAGAAAGCCTCTGTACAACCATCCTTCTGATTTCAAGTCCAAATGCTTTTTTTGCTATTCCATTGAGCTGGGTGGTTAAGGAAAGGGCAGAAAACTAGGTTTTCTTGGAAGATAAACTCACATTTCTCCTTAAGTATAAATTGCATTGATCTCAACTCAGTAGAAATTGCCTGATTATTAGAAATGAAGTTCCTTTGTTCCCACTCTTTGAAACCCTCAGTCTCCAGGGAATTAATTCACTTAGACGTTTTGTGAGGCTAAGCAGGACATTGACTGGAGCAATGTGAATTAAGTATTCATTAACTGAAATCTTTGACTTACAAGGATTCTCTCTGCCTC
The DNA here is from genome assembly GCF_011100635.1 of Trichosurus vulpecula. Lineage (NCBI taxonomy): Eukaryota > Metazoa > Chordata > Mammalia > Diprotodontia > Phalangeridae > Trichosurus > Trichosurus vulpecula. The sequence continues at coordinate 235,076,049 of NC_050579.1, read as the reverse complement.
CAACATCCAATATTAGAGAGGAAGGGCTCTTTAAGATTATCCAATCCAACCTCACCATTTTATAGGTGAAGGAGCCAGGTTCAGATACAGAAGTTACTCAACTTAGTCAGTGGTCAAATTGAGACTAAAATCAAGACTTCCAGAATCCCTGGCTAGGTGGTCTTTCCAGTATATCACACTGCCCCCTGTATTGTCCACTGGTGCTTACTTTTGCCCTGCAGGGGAAATAAAGGCGAAGCAGTCTTAGGAAAGTTTCAAAAGTTATTCTCAGGTGAAGAGTTAAGTCATTGAGACTGGCAGAATGGAGAAGTGAAACAGGATCTTCAGAGGATGGAAAAAACCCAAGTAGCCTGTAAATTTTGAATAGATTGTAAACACATAATAGATGAATGGGACAGGCTTGCCAAGAGGCTCTTAAAATGGTCCAGTTGGGAAATGACTAATGCATGAATGCAAATCTTAGAGCCAGGCAAAGTTAGAGATCTGTGAACTTTCTAAAGGTTAAATAAGTGATAACAGCATTTTATTAATGCCCCCGAAGTGAGTCTCTGCTATTAAATACATGATATGAATATATAAGTGCCTTTAATTGGACATGATTAAAAATAATGAGATATGTTTAAAATAACGACAGTGGAGAACAAAATAGCAGTTAGGAGGAATTGGTCTAGAAAGCCCAAAGAGATGGGTGCCTGGTGATTTCCTTGTCATCAGTAGAGGTAGTCCTCATGTAATGAATTGGGCACTTGAGCATATGCAATGAATTACAGGCCAATAGCACTTCTAGCCTTTCTAGATTCCCTGGCATCTAGAAACTTTGGAGCTCCAAGATAGTGTCAGCCAAGTAGAAAAGTGTGTTGCAGTTCTTTAAGTATGTACCATGGGATGATGACTGGGAATCATGCATAGTTCCATGGAGCCAAGTGAATGCTTGATTCAATCTATGCTCTATTTTCAATTCTATTCAATTTCTGTTTAATTAATCCTACCTTTCACACTTTTGGGATAGCCTTGGACAAGACAATAAACCTTCTTGTGCCTTAGTTTCCTGATCTGTAAAATCAGGTGGTTGAACTACATGGCCACTGGGGTCACTGCCAGTGCTAGATTTAAGATCCTATGGTCCTGCCCACCTCTGGGTTATTTCACTGCTCATTTGCACCTCCACAGGGAAAGGAAAAGAGCTAAAAATCCAACTGTCAAATATTCCATTAGTAGCTTTAGTAGAAAGGAGTAATGGGGGAAGAGGCAGGAAGTCATGAGGTTTATTTAATTTGCGTCCAGATATCTTGTTCTGGTTTCCCTCTTTCCTCTGTCGTCACAAATAGTTGCCATTCTATGTCCTGCTTTCCTCCTCTGTTGATGAACTAATTAAGAAGGGACTATATTCTTTTTGAATACTCAGAACCTCATCTCTAGATCAGTGGCACAAGCAGAGTTTAATTTTGTCCATGCATAACAAAGATAAAATACCAGACTGAAAGACATGGGTGCATGGATAGTGATCTATACTACTGGAGGAGTACTAGATTGATGAGTTCAGTGAAATAAATATGTATAAATCTCAGTAGATTTTTCATCAGTCTTAGACTCTGGGTTTTTACTCCAGGATTATATGTTCTAGTAGAAAGAACACTTATTGGTTCTAGATGTTTATAGTTATAATTGTTTTTGCTGAGTCAGACATTGAGTAATGACTCTGGCTTACTACTGGTTTCTCATGTTCTAAGAAGGAAGCATAGACCCAAGCCATGGAAAAATACAGTTTTACTCTATATAATATACTTTATCTAGATCTGTCTGTCATCCATCTATCCATCTATCTACCCATCCATCCATCCATCTATCTATCCATCCATCCATCCATCCCTCCATCCATCCATCCATCCATCTATCCATCCATCCATCCATCCATCCATCCATCCATCCATCCATCCATCTATCCATCCATCCATCCATCCATCCATCCATCCATCCATCCATCCATCCATCTATCTATCTATCTATCCATCCATCCATCCATCTGCACACATATATGTACCCACATATACGTATATCACGATAATATTAAGAATCTTCTATATGTGAATGCTTCTATGTTTTAAAACCTTTTCCTATCTAGACAATGAATCATAGTATCATAGACTGAGTTAGATGAGACCTCAAATACCACCTAGTCCGATATACCCGTTTCATAGATAAGGAAGGGAGGTCCCCTAAGTTGAATGACTTGCCCAAGGTCTTATAGGTAGTATCAGAGGCAGGATTTGAACCCAGGACCTCTTTCCATTGTACCATGCAACGTGATACTATGGAAAGAATGTAGAATTTAGAGTCAGAAGCTCTAAATTAAAATCTTGGCTCTGCCATTTGCTAATTGTTGTGTCCCTAGGTAAGCCACTTCACTTAGGTTTTCTTTTCTGTAAAATGGAAATAGTGCTCAGATTGCCTATTTCATAATGCCTGGTAAGAGAATATTTTCACACACTTTGAAGTGTTGTAGAAATTTCAGTTGTTAGTTTCTGAAAAAAAAGGAGAGGGTTGGACTACAGGATGCCTATGGTTTTATCTAGTTCTAAATTCCTCTGATCCCATTTGAATGTCAACAGTAATCCTAGAAAGAATTATTGTTCCCTTTTTACATTTGAAGAAACTGAGGCCCAGAGAAATGACGTGACTTGGCCATGACCATGGAGATAACTGTTGGCAGTGCCAGGATTAGAATCCATGGTGTATGTGGTTTAGGAGCTGACATCAGTGTTACACTCAAACACACCACGGTTTGTGACTTAGATTCCTTTGGACTCCTGGTGAGTCTAGGACAATATGAACATAGGAGGGAAGGAGAAGGAAAATGGGGCAATTACGGGCAGCCTAATAATATTTATTGTTGTTTAGTCTTTTCAGTCATGTCCAACTCTTTGTGACTCCATTTGGGGTTTTCTTGGCAGAGATACTGGAGTGGTTTGCCATTTCCTTCTCCAGCTCATTTTACAGATGAGGAAACTGAGGCAAGCAGGGTTAAGTGATTTGCCCAGGGTCACACAGCTAGTGAGTTTCTGAGGGTAGATTTGAACTCAGGAAGTTGAGTATTTTTGACTCTAGACCTGACACTCTGTCCACTTCACCCTCTAACTACCTTTATCTTTGGACACAAGATCATAAGGAAACTGAGTCATTTCTGGTACTGATATTTGACCACTCTCAAATGTGTCTGGGGAATATTGTAGAGATGAAGGAAGAAGAAGTCAAGAGAAACATGGAATGAACCTGCTTGTCTCTTGATTCTTCAGACCAGGGAATGACACTCTCCCCTCAATTTCCCCTCCCTCTTTCATTCCTTTATCTGTGGCGTGGAGACCTTCAGACAAAATCCTTTGCTCATTTTTGTCATCCTGGGGCCAACCCAGATCCTGGGGGCAGGAGAGGAATATGAGGAGCAGCTGTTTGTCTAGCTGAATTAGAAGTCAGATTACACATCAGTATAAGCTATCTTTCTTGGCTGCCTGTCTATATCATTTCCCACAAAACATTTTGCCTTCAAGGCATATTTGAATTACAGAAAATTAGTTAAATCTAGGAAACACATTTGAAGTACACTTGGCTGAGTGTAAAACTATTTGATCTACTCACCTCTTTCATATTGATGTTATTTTCACACCTATTAAAGGAAATTTTGGTGTACACATAGGCATTATCCAATAGCTTTTAAGGAATCTTGTCATAGGAGCATAGCATCATAAATTTAGATACAAAAGGGAATGTATGCTTCACTTAGGCCAAGACCCTCATTTTACAGGTGAAGAAACAGGCCTAGAGAAGGCTATTAGAAGAAATGACCTGCCCAAGATTATACACAACTAAATAAATAGCACAAAGTCTTCTCTGATGAGGGCAAAAAGTAATCTTTAAAGTGTAAAACCATTGCAAGCTTGGTTGTTCACACAGAGACAAAGAGAGGCAAATCTAGAGGTGTCACGCTCACAAACACAGGGCTGTTCCAAAACTCAGTGAAAACAATGGAGGAACAAGGGGCCAAAGATGAAGTTGATTCCTGTGAATTTCCTGCGCTCAGCCTGTCTTGAATAGTTCATAGAAGCTGCAGATTCACCCAGTGATTGATTCATTCAACAAACACCTGGTAAATGACTACTGTTTGCAAGGTAGGCACTAGACTTGTGATTTTATTGGCATAGAGAATACCTGAGTGAGGAAAATCCACCTTGCCAGTATAAGTCATCACCTTCTCTCCAGTTTATAGGGTTAGAAAGTTGTTTGGATCACTGAGATGGTCAGGATCCTTATCTGGAGCCATACAGCCAATATATGTGATAAGTGGGACTTGAACCCAGGTCTTCTGGTTTTAAGGCCAGCTCATTATTTACTATATCATATTGCTTCTCATGGCACTGGGGAATATGAAGACAAAAGCAAAATGGTCTCTACCTTGAAAGTGCTTATAATCTACTGGGGGTGGAGTGGAGAACTACTGTGCACAGAATAAATAAACTTAAAAATGCATGAAGTAAATGCACAATGCTATGAGTAAGGAGGGCCTAGTAACTAGAGAGATCAGAGAAGGCCTGTTGTCAGAGATGGTGATTGAGCTGAACCTTGAATGAAACTGAGAGATCTCAGAAGCAAGAGCAGAGCAGGGGGAGCATTTGTAATCTGCGTACAGACACGGAAAACAGGTAGTATGTCATGAAAGAGAACAGCAAACAGGCCCAATGACTGAAATTCAAATGTTACTATTGCTTAAGCTTTAGCAAGACCAACTAAAATATGGCTCATCTTTATTGAATATTTGTTTCTTGCTAGATCCCTGGAGTAAATGAGAAGTGAATATTGGGATGAGCGGCCTCTAACAACAAACAACACCATTTCATTAAAATAGGTCGAGGTAAACACATTTAATAGTCAATAGGCTGTAGTCATGTAGAGGTCTGGGCTAACTAATAGGGACCTGAGTTAATAAAATTTGTAGTTGGTTAAGAAAATGCCACTGCGATGATTAGAATTTAGGAGATGAAGAGTGTGGCACATTGCTGTCATTATTTACTTTGCTTATTATTACATTAGAGTAAGGTACATGTTTCAAGCCACATGATAGTGGCCAGGCCCCATCAGAATGGGAGGTGATGTTATAAAGCAGGGGTAGTTGTAACAGTACTGATTTGGAGTCCACAGGCTGGAGTTCAAAACCAGATTCTGCTATTTGCTCCTTATATAACATTGGACAAATTGCTTTACCCTTCTGTAAAGATCAACTTTTCCCCTTTGCAAAATGAGGAGGATCCATGAGATAATCTCTAGTTCTAAATCCTGAAGTTCCAGGAACAGAGCCTTAAGCATAGTAGGTATTTAATGAGTGGTTTTTTTTTAATGGCATTAGCCTAGAGGAGAAATGCAGCCAGCATGAACCTGGAAAGATTTGATTGGTCAATGAGATCCAAGGAGATGAGGCTCTGCTCTGTGGAGGAAAAGCCAACAGCCTGTCTAGGGAGGAGAAATAAACAGTGCACAGATGAGTAGAGAGAGAGTCATTCAAAGAGCAATGAGCCTCAGGAAAAACCAAAGGGAAAATGGTGGGTGGCACACTAAATATCAACTAAATATCAGAGTGCAGCGATGCTAAGATGAGAGAATCAAATAATTTTCAGCACTGCCACCTATGTGGTTGATTCCATCTTCTGAGGGAGAAATAGCATGTGCCGCTGCCATTGAGGGGTCTAAAGGGCAATTGCTTATCTTCTGGTTTTCTTGGGCTGTGATTGGCCATTAAGCAACAACAGCAGTAGCAGGGAACAAACAAACAAACAAACCAAAAGCCAACAGCAAAGTTGTTTTGAGGCTCCCAAGGAACTCTGCTTTATACAAAGCTACAAATCTACTTATTTTCTAAGCACTCTAATGAATATAAGATACATTATCTGTGTTTTACTGCTGGAGACATTATGATTCAGAGAAACTTGGTGATGTGTCCATAGATGCTCAGAAAGTTAATGACAGCCAGGATACTGGAGGAGAACAAGGGAGGTTGCTGTTTAATCAATCACCACTTAAATGTTGGGCTCTTCCAGTAAATATTGTGCCCACTTCTGTGGTGAGCACAGAGTAGGTGCTTAATAAATGTTTGTTAAATTGAATCTGGAACATTGCCAATGATCAATGAAATAATACTGGTAAGGGAAAGGGAAATTTAAAGACATGATAAATGATATAGAGCCTACAAGTGACTGAGGAAAAGGCTATAAAGGAATGTTTAAAAATGTTGTCAGAGATTAAAATTGCTTTAGGAACAAAAGTCTCAATTAGGAGAGGTATATACTTTACACCAATACATTCAAAGATACACATTTTCATTTGAGTGGGCACTTTCCTTTAACCTAGACAAATTTCAATTCCTCCATAACTTACTAGATATGATTCTTGTATGTGTTTTCCCATTAATCTTCCAAAGAAAATCTACTCAATGTTTTGGAGATCTTCTTTCATTTTTTAATAACTCAAGGGTATCATACACCACTCGGGTTGTGTGTCGTTTATCTCTCATTTTCATTACATGACTTGTCCACCTCCCTTTCTTATCACATGCATCCTTGATGATACCACTCTCATATATGATGCAAATTGGCATTGGTGCCATGCAGTTACTAATTTATTGTGCATCTTTCTGTTAACCTTTGAGTGGTTTGTAACTTTAGTTTTTTCTGAGATCATTGTACTCAATAGCCATAACCACATTCGTGGGAGAATACACGTATTAAAGAGATGAATTTTTGCTGTAGAAAGTAGTTTGTGATCATCTGAAAGTATGACCCAAGATCTTTAGTGTAATCTAATTTCTTCCTACTCCTTCCATGCCTAGCTCCTTAACAATCTGTAAGCCTTGTCCAGGAGACACATATTTTGGCAGATAGGTAGTCTGTGAAAGAACCAGGACTGGGACCCAGCTTCTCTGGCTCCAAACTCAGAACTCCTTTCCTCTATATCACACTGTGCACCCACAATTTATTAAAATGACTGCTCTGTCTATGACCAATCACTTCTCATCCCTTCAGATGATGTCAGGTTCATCTTTCACTGTGTCGTTTGGCACTTGCCACATTCTGACTCATTTCCTCAAGAAAGCATTCATTGGAGTCCAGAGGAAGGTACTTGGGAAGATGAAGGATTTTACGTTAATGCCATCTGAGATCAGTTGGAAGAACTGGGAATATTTAATCTAGAAAGGAGAAGCCTTGGGAATATAATACTAATAGCTAGCTAGCTCTTGAAAGTTTGCAGGACTGAGTGTTGTAAACTAAAAATAAAAAATCTTTAAAAAAAAAAGGGAAGTAAGACTCTATATAAATTAATAAAATATCTATCAATGTTCCAAAAAAAAGGTTGCAGAACACTTTACAATCATTATCTCATTTCATCCTCCCAACAGCCCTGAGAGGTAGATGCTACTGTCATCCTCATTTTTAAAATGAAGGAACTAAGGCAGAAAGGGGCTAGTCCACTTGCCCAGTCACACAGCTAGTTTTGAGGCCAGGTTTGAATGCAAGTCTTCCTCATTACAAGTCGAGAATTCTATCCCCTGTGCCTGCCATCTAGCTGCCTCCAGACATCACAGGTATCTTCCAATCTTTGAGAGGCTGTCCTATGGAAAAGGAATTTGATTTGTCCTATTTCATCTCACAGTGAAAAAATGGGAGCAATGTATGGGCATTACAAAGGTAACTTCAGGTCCGATGAAAGGATACAAAAAATTCCCAACAATTACGTTTCTCCAAATATATAATGGGCCAAAAGTATAATAGGTTTTCTATGATTGGAGGTTTCCAACCACAGCAGGATGATCATTTATTGAGTATCTCATCAAAGGGACTCTTTTTCAAGTATGAGTTGGACCAGCTGTCCTCTGAAGTCCTTTAGAACTCTAAAGTACCATAATTTTGTTTTTCTTTGCCATAGTTCAGCTTTCAGCCTCTCTCATACCCCAATATTTTTTTTCAACATAGTTTTTACCAATTTTCCCTGTGCCTGCTCTCTCATTGAAGTTGATGGACACCAAAGTGTATATGGACTTAATTTGGAGAATCTCATTAAGTTCTTCATAAAATGTTTCTTCTTTTTTTTTTAAATTCCTGCTATTTATATTGGGAAGCTATATTTATCTTCATAGATGTCTGTTGGCTTACCATCTACAAGGGAAAATGACCAACTCTCTCATGAAACTATGCTTCTTTTTGGAGATAAGTAATCTAAAAATAAGGAAAAAATGATCCATAGTTGGAAAACCCAAGAAAAGAGAGGAAATTATAGATGGGAAAAAATCGCATTATTGTGGTTATAGGGGCAATCCAAAGTCAAATTAAAAGGCACAGTAGACAATGTTATCTCAAGTTGGTGGTCCTGGCATGTGCTATGGCTGTCCTTTTGGGCAGCTGCTGCACTTTCAGATAAAGATATCTGGAAGAGAACTTTACCAGCTGTAAGACACTATATATAACATTTAATCCAACTTTTCATTTTAAAGATGAAAAAACCCAGACCCAAAGGGATGAAGTGACTTTCCTGGGATCACATGACTAATGAATAGCAAAGTCAAGACCAGAACAGAGGCCTCTTGATTGTCACCTTAGTGTTCTTTTCACCACCTACTTAATGTGCTAATTTTCTTTTTTAAGAGGCAGCATAGAGTAGTGCATAGAGGTCTGGCCTTGTCAGGGAGACTTGGTTTTAACTCTTGCTTCTGAGTAAATAGCTGTGTGAACACAAGCAAATCTTTTAACTTCTTAGTGCCCCTAGCACCTTTCTAGGACGTTATGGGACAGATGACATGCCAATTAGCATCAGTGAAAGGAGTGTCTTGCTCCCAAAGTCATCTACACTAGCTAATCCACCCTCTCCCCCAAAACACACACACACACACACACACATGAAAATTTTCATATATAACCACAGAAAAAGAATACTTCAAGTTTGTTTTAGAGTAATTATTATGACCAATAAGGTAACTATCAGGGAAAACACCTTAAGTTACAAACAACTTCCTAAATGAGAGTCATTGATATATCCTAAAGAGACTTAAGACTTAATACTACAGGATTTAGAGCTAGAAGGGCCCTTGGAGTTCATTTAGTCCAAATCATCATTTTATAGGTGAACATACTAAGGCTGACAGGCAAAATGATTTAATTAGAGGAAGAGGGGAAAAGGAGTCACTCAGGTTGTAAATAGCAGAACCAAGATTCAAAACCAGGCATTCTGACTCCAAATAAATCCAGGGTTCTTGATGTTACTCTGGCTGTTAAAAGAGGTCAAATCTCTCTATGCCTTAGGAAACTGATGTGCTTCTTAAACTGTGGGTCTCGACCCCGTACGGTGTCACGAAAAATTTGGCAACAGTAAAAGGTTTCTGAATTTGCAATGACAAAAAATTAATTAAAAATCAAATGCATACTGAATCTGAGGTATTTCTGGCAGCATTGCCTGTGTTGCATGAGCACTTTGCATGGCGAATGCCCTCAGGCCAATCAACACCAACTAAGGCTGCTGAAACCCAAAAAGGTGCTGTGAGTGGGAAAAGTTAAGAAGCCCTGCTAGACTATCACTTGACTGAGGACAACTAAGAGCAGTCTTATTTGTCTGGTGCTATAGCTACTTGTTTATCCAAACAAAGGCCTTGAAACACTCAATTAACCTGAGGCTGGAGTTTCCTCATCTGTAAAATGAGTGGTTTGGACTTCATAATCTCTAAGGTACCTTCTAGTTCTAGATCTGGGATCCTATTGAAAGGGTCAGAGGTCAGTACAAAAAGGGTTTTGAGTGAAACAGAGATGAAAGACTTTCTCTCTGGCCAAGAAGGCTCCCTAGTAGTGCGCAGGACAAAATCCCACACTTATCATCCCCATTCCCTCTGTTCCTTACTCTAAGCCACAGACAAAGTAATTTGTTATTCTGATGGAGCCAGTGACTGGTATGTATCTACAAGATAGGTGTTGGTGATCTCCTAAATCATTATTTTAAAAAAGTCTTCTACTTAATATCTTGGTGAGGTCTGGTTAAGCCATTTTCCTTCTCTACAGTTTCCTTATCTGTCAAAAAATGGCGTTGGACTAGCTGTTCTCATGGTCCTTTTCAACTCCAAACCTGAATTGAACAAGTCTGCCATTTCTTAATGATATTAAGCATAATATTGAATGTGATATTTTCTGAATTGTTAGGGAAAGAAGGCTTTTGTCTCTTGGAGCCTATCCTCTTAGACCTCGGTGGCACAGGCAGCGATATTAGAAACATGGTGCCATACTAAATGCAAAACACTCATTCAGTATCATATTCCTGTCATGGACATTTTATATTCTATGGGGTAATGACTGGAGGGGTCAAGTAAGTAAGCAATTGTTAAGCAACTATTATATGCCAGGCACTGTGCTAAGTGTTGGGGATACAAAGAAAGGTAAAAACAAACCATCCCTGCCCTCAAAGAGCTCACAGTCTAATGGAGGAGACAACATTCAAACAATATGCAAGAAGATATAGAAAGTATAAATTGAGGGAAGGCACTATCATTAAGGGACAACTTTGTGTTTTGATGACATGTAACCCTAGGGAAAATTACCTTCTCTTATTCCAATTACCCCCACTCCTTTTGCTGGCCAACTAAGCCATCTGAAAGCTGATTGAGATAGAGATAGAGAGAGAGAGAGAGAGAGAGAGAGAGAGAGAGAGAGAGACAGAGAGAGACAGAGACAGAGACAGAGAGAGAGACAGAGAGAGACAGAGAGACAGAAACACACAGACATGATTTTTTTCTAGGCGGAGGTAGACCAGATCCGTTTAACAGGACATGCCCCTATATGCCAGAGCTCCTTTCTCTGAAGTATTCTAATATTTTGAATATTTGATACAACTCTGAAGAAATGAATTCCCTTCCTATCCACAGGTTCTTATGTAGCTAACTCCATTGTTGCCGAAGTGGAGGGCGTGGCCATTTTACTGGAGAGAGCATGGTGTAATGTGGAAGCCAGAATTCCAAGGTTTGAGGCCTAATTGCTACTGACTAGCTCTGTCACCTTGGGCAAATTACTTAACATTTTTAACCCTCAGTTTCCTCATTTGTCAAATGTGGATCTTAATGCTCACCCTGTCTACCTCACAGGGATGTTGTGAGGGTCAAATGAGGAAAAAAAATTAAGACACTGTAACTGCAAAGTGACTTATAAATATAAGCTATTATTGGTACACAGATGAGACAGACCCAAGTTTGAACTCCACCTTTCTTGAAAGAACATGAGATCAATTCAAAGGGAGTAAGTTTTTATGCTCTTTTAAATATATATTTGCTTAGGTTTTTTTTTTTGTTTATTTGTTTCTATTGTTGAAATTAACTTGTCTTATAAAAGGTTGGTAGTAAGCTTCTGGGTCATGTGTTCTTCTGGGGGCAGCCTATAACAGGCTGTCCTGGTTCTAAGTCCAACAGACTGAAACAAATAATTGTTGTGTTGGTTTGATTGTTGTGTTCAAATGTCTAACTTAGAACTTCCTAATTATCTCCTTAATTTCACATTCATCTTCACTGGAGGCAAAGAACATTGGCTGTGGAGTCAGAAGACCTGGGTTCAAATTCTGTCTTTGACTCATGCTAACTGTGGAGACTCAGGACAATTATTTAACATCCCTGGGACTCTGTTTTCTCTTCTGTAAACTGGGGATGGGGAGTTTGAACCAGATGGCCTCTGAGATCCCTTCTAACCCCAGATCTGTCTACGATCCTATGATCTGATATAGTCATCTGTAGAGTTATCTAGGATAAATTTCAAACTTGATGCTCTGTGTAAAATCGAATTCTCTCTGATAGGTTTTAAAGTAGTTGTTGTCATGTGTATGCACACATAAGTGTTGGGCTTCTACTGGTTCCTAGGCTGCAGTAGCACCCATATTGTGTTGTGTCTAATATTTGTAGGCAGCACCAAAATAAATGGAAAGTCACTGGTGATGGATATTATATCCAGAATGTATTTTTGCTTTCTCCATAAAACCTAACAGATGGGAAATAGGTGATGCCCACATGAAACTCTGATGGCAGTGATCATAGTGTTGGTGGTTGTAAGAAAAAAAGCAAGGAGAACAAATTAAAGTATTTGATGCCCAGATACTTTACACCTTGTCATCAAAACTTCAGTCTAAATTAGATATTTCCAGTAGCTTCTATTCTTGTCTACTCTGATATTTAGAAGTTTCATATTTTCAGCAATGTGGATACTCCTGCTATTAATATAAACCTCCATCCTTCTTTGTGAGTAGCTGTAGGTCAAGAAATTCATCAGTTGGTGACCAACCCTCCCATGATGAGCCTCTCTGAACTTAGACCTCAGATAACAGGCATGAAGCCTATCATAAGGCTTCTTAACAGAAGTCTTCACAGCTTGGTAGGACCTGTTAGAGCCTATGCCCTGTTGGCATAGCTTCTGAGGACCCCTGGTCCCTGCCACTCATACTATGATGAGGCATCAAGGGAGGTCTTTGGCAGAGAGTTCTCATGTATAGAAAACTGAAATAATCTCTTGGTATGTACTTTCTATTTTTAAATGTAAAAATATTGTATGCTCCATATATCATTTAGCCTATCTCTCTGTTGAAACTTTGCTACTAAAATACTAGTGTCAACATGTAGTATGTATATCAGTTCTTACATAATTTAGCACAGATGTTTTAAAGTGAATGAATGTCTGAATAAATAAGCTAAGGAAATAAATATGAGTGTGTCTTGACCCCAATCACCCAGGACTCAACAAAAGATTTATGTTTGTGGTTATTACAATGTCATCTGAGCATTTTGATGTCTTCATAATACAGGAAGTGTCCTGAGAAACCATCCAGTCTTTCTGTCTGCAGATATTTAAAATGCTGTGTTATCTGATAGCTGGGAATGCATTCAGTCAACCTAACTTGTATTATGTGATTGTCAGTATTCCCCATGAGAATGTATAGAAGATATTTTCAGCTTCATGCTCTTAATCTATTGCCACTAGTAAGGCAGCATGTAGGGGCATATTTGCTTAGTGTGCTTAGGATTAAAAAAATGGATTAGTTCTTTTCTTCTTTGTCAGTTCCTTTCTACATATTGAAGGACTTTTCCACTTTTCTGTGTGAAGTCACAGCTGTGTTACCAAGTGTACTTTGGAATAAAGCAAATATGCAGTATTGACATTGTGAGTCATTTGGACTTTGTTCAGGTCTGCTTCTTTCAAACCCAAAGACCCAGCCATGTGGAGTGTTACAAATGGAAGAACAAGAGCAGGCTACCTTTCATTAATTAATCAGAACAAATCAACAGTTCTCCATTTCCCCATTAGGATGGTTTAGATAGAGCTCCTGAAATCAAAGGGCTTGGGCAAAATATTCAGTGTTTGGGTATATTTTTAAGCATGTGGCAGCACTGGGGGCTTGCCTAGCCACCTGGAATGTAGCAGTTATTTATGTCATTTATTTTTAGTGGCAAAAGAAAACAAACAGGCATAAGTGGGACTAAGGGTAGGCTATGCAGTCAGTGCCTAGGGCACAATGCATAGAAGTGCATAACAAAGGACACTTTTTCATTTCCTTTACAAAATGCACAACAGAGCCACATTTTGTAAAACTCGCCTTGGGTACACAAGTGCCTGGTGTCAGCTGGGCAAACAGACAAGTTTACCCTGAGCACCCTTTCCAAAAGAAGCAGATAAACAACTCAACTACAAACACTGATTCCTCTGTTTTTTAGGTCTTAGTATTTTTTTTTCTTAAGAGGCAACATGATTTGGTAACATGCTTCTGCTGATGACTTTGAACTTTTAGCTTAGGGTGGGCAACTTTTTGCTATAGCTATTAAGCCACAGAACAAAACCTCTGTCAGGGTACACCCATGTAAACAGCAACTTGATTCATTATCTTTAGGGGAACATACGAAATGCTCCACTCATTTAGTTTTAAATTAGGACTGGGAAACATAAACAATTCAACAGATAAAACATAATTAAAGATATAGGTCGAGTCTAGTATAGATAGTTAAGGTGAAAATACAGAGAGAAAGAAGGATGTAGGAATGAAGAAAAAGTCAAATGAAGGAGTGAAGGTGGTATGGGAAATGGGGTGGGGGGAAGAAGTGGGACAGGTAGCCAAGGACAGAAAGACTGAGGCACAGAGATGAGGGAGATAGATACAGAGACACAGAAATAGGAAACAAAGAGAGATGGAAAAAGGCAGAGACTGAACGGGAGAAAGAAAGAGATAGATGGGGAGAGAGAGAGACAGACAGACAGAGAGAGAGAGAGAGACAGGGACAGAGACAGAGACAGAGAGATCTTCCAATAGTTTGGTTTTTAGCTGCTTCACCATTCTGGTTGTCCTCCTCTGGATGCAGGATAGCTTGTCCTTTCTAAAGCTTGATGCCCACAACTGAGCATGATGTTCTAATTGCTGTCCAGCCAAATGGAGTATGGTAATATGATTATATCCTTTATTCAGGATACTCTGCTTCTAAAATAAAGCATCAGTATTACACTACTTTTTTTTTAATTGGCTGTCATGCCGCATTATTGATTCTTCTCAAGTCTGCAATTCACTAAAGCCCTAGTCCCCCTCCCCTCGCCTGACCATCTTATCCTTGTTCATTTTTTGGACCCAAATGTAGGACTACTAATTGGCTTTGATATAATCATTCTTGTCTTTTGAAATCTTTCTGGATTTTGATTCTGTCGTCCTATGAATATGTTAGCTATTTCCTCCAGCTTCTATCATCCATAAATCTGAAAAGTGTGACAGCTATGCCTTCATCTAAACTATGGATAAAAACATTAAACAGTACAGCAACAAGGGCCAAGCCCTGTGGCACTCCATTGGTTGCCCCCACTCTGGTTCGAAATTAATAAATGAATCAACATTCTTTTTGAGTGTCCTTGTTCTGAATCTATTTAATCGTACTCTTTCAAAGCCTGAATATTTCTATCCACTTTGTTCACAAAGCTATAGGAAGAGACTTTGTTAAATGGTTTCCTGAAATATAGGCATATTCTCTCTGTGGTATTTAATACTGTAGGTGTTACTTAAGGAACTTCGTTTTTTAAATTAAATTTTATTTTATTTTCATGGAGATCTACTATCTCTTCTGCCCCTCCCCTCAACCTTCTTTTAAAAGCCAATGGTATAATAACTTCTACCAAAAAGGAAATGAAGTCAGTCTGGTATGATGCCTTTTGATGAGCTCCCATGCTGAATCACACTATTCCCCATTTCCAAGTGCTTACAAACCTCCTCTTTAATAGTGCATTGTATCATGGGAATACTTGTATGAACTTAAGAAAAATGAAATAAATAGAATTGTAAAAACAATATACACACTAATGCATTGTTGGTGGAATAGTGAATTGATCTGACTCTTTTGGAGAGCAATTTGGACTATAAAACTGTGCATACCCTTTGATCTAGCAATACCACTTCTAGGACTGTATCCCAAAAAGATCATACAAATGGGAAAAGGACCCACATGTACAAAAATATTTGTAGCAGCTCTTTTTGTGGTGGCCAAGAACTGGAAGTTGAGGCGATGCCCATCAGTTGGGGAATGGCTAAACAAGCTATGGTATATGATTATGGTGGAATATTATTGTGCTATAAGAAATGACAAGCAGGGTGATTTCAGAAACATCTGGAAAGACTTACATGAACTGATGAAAAGTGAAATGAGCAGAACCAGGAGACTGTTGTACACACTAACAGCAATATTGTATGATGAAGAACTGTGAATGACAGCTATTCTCAGCAATACAGTGATCAAAGACAATCTAAAGGACTAATTATAAAGTTTACTATCTGCCTCCAGAGAAAGAACTGATACTATCTGAACACAGACCGAATGCTGTCTCCTTCCCTCCCTCCCTTCCTTTCTTCCTTCCTCCCTCCCTCCTTTTTTCCCTCCCTCCCTCTTTCTCTCTCTCTCTCTTTCTTTTCTCTCTCTCTTATATTGAAGTGTTTTACATGATGGCACATGTATAAACTATATCAAATTACTTACCAATTGAGAGAGAGGGGAGGAAAAGGAGGGAAAGAAGGATAGATTTTGAAATTCAAACATTTAAAAATGTTAAAAAACTATTTTAACATGCAAGTGGGGAAAATCAAATATTATATACATGTTTATATGTATATACCAATATGCATAATGAACACAAAAATGTAAACGGCAAGAATAACAAAAACCCACCTGGATGCTATGTGTTACAATGACCAAGCTTGTTCTTGAAGAAGAGAGGAGAAAATGAACTTTCTTCCGTTTATTGGAGAGCTGGGAATTTAGGGGTGTGGAACAAATCACTGGGTTGCTGTAAGGATCAATGAGACAATACATGGGGATGCTCTTTTTTAAAAATTCAAAGTGCTATATAAATGTCAGCTATTATGATGTCACTTCCCTGCTCAAAAACATTTAGCTGTGAGATGGTACAGTGGATAGAGTGCTGAGCCTGGACTCAGGAAGTCCTGAGTTCAAATCCACCCTCAGACACTTACGAGCTTTATCAGCAAGGCAAGTCAATTAAGCTCTGTTTGCCTTGGTCTCCTTGATTATAAAATGGGGATAATAAGAGCCCCTACCTTGCAGGATTATAATGAGGATCAACTGAGATATTTGTGAAGCTCTTAGCACAGTGCCTAGCACATAGGAGGTGTTTATATAAATGCTTATTCCTCTCCCATTCCCCTTTCCAATTTAGTGGCTTCCTATTGTCAGGTCCTCTACATCCTGGTGCCCAGGTTCCCTATAAACTCTGTTCCAACAGCACTGAATTAACTACATGCAGTTCTCTGAACGCAGCCCTTTTTATCTCACCTCTGTTGATTTGCAAAAGCCTATATTGCATTCTCTTCTCACCTCTGCCTCTCAGAATTATTGTCTGTCTTCAAAGCTCAGCTAAGGTGCCATCTCCACTGTGAAGCCTTACCTGAATGAATGAATGAAAAGAAAAGAAAATTTTATTGAGTACCTACTGTGTGCAAGGTACTATTGTAAACACCATGACCATTCCTGACCTCAAAGAACTTACATTCTAATAGGGAACTTACATTCCAATACAATGGAATAGTGGCCTAGGAAGAGTTTTGATATGGGGAGTCACAGATGAGAATTGGATCCATCGGGTGGAAAATTGTCACACCCTTTCCAAAATTAAGGGCAACATTGATTTCATTAAGGTGTCTAGAGCGAGAGGTGAAAAGCTGGGGGAAGGGTGAAATAGGTAATACATGAATAGTGGCAGGGAATGTGGCAGGATGGCAGAGGTCAACTGCTGAACGGGATGTGAAGCATATTCTGGTTTAGATCTACTTAGATATCCAACTCACCAACCAAGACCGGATAGAAGTTCCAAATCTGAGCAGGTTAATCCTCCCATAGACTGGAGTCATGATTTCTGGAGGTCCACTAGGGTGGGTGCTGGTCTAGGTAGGGAGAAGAGGAATAGTGACAGCAATAAAACAGATGACAAGATGGGTGTGGTAGATAGCCAATCAGTACTTAACATTTTTACTTATACTATAATTAATTGTTTATATGTTGCATCACTGTCTCCATTAGAATGTCAGTCAGTTAGACAATACCATTTATTAAACATCTGTTATGTGCCAGATAATGTGCTCAGCTCTGGAGATACAAAAGAGACAAAAGACAGTTGCTAATCTCAAGGAGCTTGCAAAAGATTTTTCTCTATGTATGCCCAATATATACATTTTTACAGTGTAGTTGTTTAATTTATTGAATTTAATTTAATAATGCATTGAAGAAAAGATAAGCATAGGATATAGAAATGGAAGTCACCTTAGATGTCATCTAGTATAATCTCCCTTAGTTTACAGATAGAAGTATTGAGGCTCAGATGCTTATAGTCATACAATTAGTGTCATAGGTGATATTTGAACCGAGTTTCTTTGGCTCCAAATCTAATGCCCCCTTGCCTACATCATGATCCAAACTATGGTCTAAGAGCCACTAGAAATGATCTAGAAAAGGGATCCAAGAGACAATTGTAGATAATTCTTGGAAGATGCTGATTCATTGTATTGCTAAAGATAAAGAAGGGCAGCTAGGTGTTGTAGGGGATAGAGTGTCTGGCCTGGAGTCAGGAAGACCTGAGTTCAAATCCCATCTCATATACTTCCTAGCTGGTGACGCTGGGCAAGTCACCTAACCTTCTTTGCCTCAGTTTCCTCATCTGTAAAATGAGCCAGAGAAGGAAATGGAAAATCACTATGGGATCTTTGCCAAGAAAACCCCAAATGGGTCTATGAAGAGTCAAAAATGACTGGAAAAAGAACAACGACAAAGCCAAAGAAGACAAACAAGGGCTAAACATCGTGTGGACAATTTTGGGAAAGAACAGGCAATCTGCATATCTGGTTGTTGCCGTTGTCAGTGATCTAGGAAAGACTGGAGAACATGAGAATTGCTGTGGGACTAGATAGGGGAAATGTCCTAATTTTTTTTTTGACAGGTGAAAAGTCTGCAAATTTTAGACTAATGAACTTGACTGTATTCTTAGAAAAGAAGACTAGAATGTATCATGAAAGGTATGGTTAGTAAAATTCTGGAAAAAGAAACAGTGATTGCAAAGAATCAGCTGGGAGGGACAATGCATTTATATGGTGATTCCTATGTTCCAGACACTCTGCTCTGTGCTTTACAAATGTTTATCCATGACTACCACCAATAACAAGTGTTTATTTAGTACCCATCATATGGTGGGCACTATGCTATATTATATTACATCTACAGTACTCCCCAATTTGCCAGTCTAGGAATCTGGTTAAGAAAGAAAATTAACTTGATCTGATATGATCTGTCCTTAATTAGAATGTGAGTTTCTTGAGGGCAGAGACTATTTTTGACTCTCCTTTTATCCCACCACTTAGCATATACCACCACATTGTACAGTTTTTATTCCCTTGCGTGATCTATGTTGATCACTGAGCCCAGGACTCAGAGGGCTTGGAGTGGGGAGAGATTTGATAAGACTATTAAGGCTATTACAATTAGAGGGTATGATAATTACATATAGATAGTATAGTAGTCCTGGAGTGAGAGGATAGAGCCTGAACTAGAGGGGTGGCAGTGTCAGAGGAAGGAAGGGAATATTTGAGAGATGTTACAAAGGTAAAATCTGCAGGCTTTGATGTCAGATTGGATATGAGGGGTAGAGATAGTGAAGAGTCCAGAATGACTCCTAGGTTGTAAGCCTGAGGAACTGGGAGGATGATGTTATTCTCTACTGTAATAGGGACAGTAGAATGTGGAAGGGGAAAAGATAAGTTCTATTTTAGAAATGTTTAGTTTAAGAGGCACACTGAATATCCAATTCTAAATATTTGAAAGGCAGTTGGAGATGTGAGATTGGTGATCAGCAGAGAATTTGGGGTAGGATAGGTAGATTTGAGACTCATCAGTATAAAGATGATAATTAAATCCAGGGGAGCTGATAAGATTGATCACCAAGTGAAGGGGCATAGAGGAAGAACAGAAGAAGGCCCAGTACAGAATCCTGTGAGACACCTGTGGTTAGAGGGTGTGATCTGGAAGAAGACTGAGCAAAGGAGACTGAGAAGGAGTGGGCAGATATGTAGGAGGAGAACCAGGAAAGAGTGGTGTCCTGAAAACCTAGAGAGAAGAGAGTATCAAGGGGTGGGGGGCAGGGGGAGGTGAGAGAGAGGGAGAGGGAAAGGGGGAGAGAGACAGAGACAGAGACAGAGAGTAAGTCCAATCTGTCAGTGGAAGATCTTTCCTGTCCATTAAATAGGCCTCAAGTGGGGCCAACAAAGGGAGGCCTGATTAGAGGCAGGCCCACATCCTTTCACTAACTAGGGTTAGGGTCCCAGGCCCCACACCTTTTTGCTAAGTAGGCTTTGAGCCCTCAGGGTCCTGAACAGGGTATAAGAGCTCTGAGATTGGCATTTTGCCTTTGGGGGCACACTCATTGAAAAAGCATTGGTGAAGAAACGCTGGGTAAGCTGTTGAAGCAGCCCCCCTCCATTTGAAAACCCAGATGTTGGTGCTTCTCTGGTAACTACGTATTGTGATTTGGTTAGACAGAAATGTTGATCTGTTCATATTGTCTCTGTGATTTCTGTTTGATTTCTCTCTGAAGTTCAGGGTGCTGGCTTTCCCCCCCTGAACTAAGTGAATGGTATACGTATGTTTAATTAAAGTGTGATTGTACCCCCTTAAAGTTTCTTTCCTTAGAAAAGCAGATCAAAGAACCTGTGCTAGCAGCCTTCCTGCGTGCTGGTCTTGTTAGTCTTACACTCCAACAGCAGCTGCTAGCAACATTGTTGTTACAGACAGAGAGAGACAGAGACAGAGACACAGAGACAGAGACAGAGAGACAGAGAGAGGCAGAGAGAGAGAGACAGAGAAAGACAGAGACAGAGAGAGACAGAGACAAGTCACCACACTCTGCCTGCTAACTAGATGGTTTCCATATGGAGTGCAAGGGGGCTGAGTCTAACCAAGTTAAATGCTGGAGTATTCAACAACAGTTGAATATCTTTTCTATATTATGGCCAAGCAAACTCTGTTTTGGTAGATGTTGAATGTACTGCAAAGGTCTTATTTCATTCTAAAACTGAACCTGAGCAAACAGGCTACCATCATAATTTAGCCCCCCCCCCCCTAATGCCGTGTGAAGATTGCCTGAAAGAAGTGGGGACATTTAGCTTGACAAAGGGATAGCTATCACCATATATTTGAAGGTCTATAATGTGAGAGATGGATTAGAATTGTTACACTTGGTTCAGAGGACACAGAATTAGAAACAATAGGTAGAAATTGCAAGGAGGCAATTTGGGCTGAGGTAAGTAAAAAACTTCCTAACTGATAGAGCTAAGCAAAATTAGAATGGATTGCTTTGAGAGGTAATGGGCTTCCCCTCACTGGTCTTCTTTGAGCCTTGGATTTTGGCTTAATACCAATAAATATGTCCTAACCATGGGAACTGTTCCAAAGTGTAATGGGTTGCTTTGGACGCTAGTGTTTTCTTCCTAACTGTGACCTCTCTAAGCAGAGGTTAAGTGATGTGTTGGTGATTCTGGTCAAGTGTAAGCTGGACTAGGGGGACTCAAAAGTAAGGTCCCTTCTATCTCTGAGATTCATTGATTTCTGTCAGCTGAACAATTAAATAGATTGAATTAGGGTTTGTATAAAGTCATGAATGATAGATCCCTATAAAATATTCCTTGGTGGTACTGTCAAAGACAGAATAATGGTCTAGATTGATGGTTGCTTTGACCTGGTCTTAAATTTCTATTCTTAAATTCTTATGAATCAATGAGTCAATGATAGCTGACACCTATTCATAGCTTCTCTGCCATGGTGCAGTAAAATTCATGATGTAGTGACCCTAGCACTGGATTTGAAATCAGATGTTGAATGTGTGTTAAAAAAAGAAGGTGAACTTGTGAAGATGGCTTCTACATTTTAGGGCTGAGTGACCACAGTAGAAGAATGGCATTAGGGCATTGAGGGAAGATTCTGTTTCTCTCCCTCTTTCCCTCAACTGAGTTGAGAAAACTATAAAGGCCTGAGAGAATGGAAAAGATGGGAGGGTGTGTGTCAGCAGTGAAGGGAGGCTGGTACTTAGTTTCCTTTTTTTAAAAAAAAAATCTTATTCCTCTTCCTGCTCTCTATAATCCATCCATACTGATCTACTTTCTTCTCTAATATTTTGAACTGAGCACTTTTCAGTCAATCAATAAACCTTTGTTAAGTGCCAAGTATATACCAGGCTATGCGCTAAGTGTTGGGGATATAAGAGGAGGCAAAATTCAGTCCTTGCTTTCAAGGAGCTCTCAGTCCAATGGGGGAGACAGCATGTCCTAACAAACAAGCTATATACAGAATGAATAGGAAATCAGCAGAGTGAGGGCATGTATTAGCAAGGCAATAAATACATTGACGATAATTGTGAATATGCCTATGTAGTTCTGTATCACAAAATATGAAAGTCTCTCCATATAGAAGGTAGAAGAATTAAAACATTTATTCAGACACCAGGGACCAGATCCCATCCAAGTAGCAACTAGCTCCCCAAACCAGTAAGCCTATTTTATCATAACAGCAAGGAACTTAAAACACAATATCACAGCATGGAGCCTTGCCATTTCAAAGCCATCTGCCCCCCTGACAGCTGAATGGAGGATGGCCTAGAGTGGGGAGAGACATACGGCTGGTAGACCAACCAGCATGCTATTGCAGCAGTCCAGGACTGAGATGATGAAGTCCTGCATCATGGTGGTGGCAGTGTCAGAGGAGAGAAGGGGACATATTCAGTAGATGTTACAAAGGTAAACTATATAGGCCTTGGCAAAAGGTGGCTATGGGAGGTAAGAAAGAATGAGATGTTAAAGATAACTTCAAATTTGGGAGCCTTAGAAGACTGGGAGATAGTGATGCCCTTGACAGTAATAGAGAATTTTACAAGGAAAGAGCTTTTTGGGGAAAGTTTATGAATTCGGTTTTGGATATGTTGCTTTTAAGATCTATAAAGAATATTCAGTTCAAGATAGGCAGCTAGAGATGCAAGAATGGAGGTCAGTAGAGAGGTTAGGGCTAGATAAGTAAATCTGAGCTTAAATATGATAATTGAATCCATGGAGCTGATGTGGTCACCAAGTGAAAGTTTAGAGGGAGAGCAGAGGAAGGCCCAGGACAGAGCCTTGTGGGACACCCAAATTTATGTATGCATGCATGCAAGTATATATTTACCACTTAATAGTATTTTTTTTCCAATTACATGTCAAGATAATTTTTAACATTCACTTTTATAAGATTTTGAGTTCCATATTTTTTTTCCTCCTTCCCGCCCCTCAGCAAGCAATCTGGTATAGGTTATACATGTACAATCATGCTCATCATATTTCCACATTAGTAATGTTAGGACACCCAAATTTAGCAGGTATGACTAGGATGAGGGTCGGACAAAGGAGACTAAGAAGTGATTAGGTAGGAAGACAATGAGAAAAGAGTAGTGTTCCAAAAACCTAAAGGGAAGAAAGTATCGAGGAGAAAAAAGAGATAGGCAGTGTCAAAGGCTGCAGAGTGGTCAAGAAGGATGAAGATTGGGGGAAAAGCCATTAGATTTTGTAATTAAGAGATAATTAGTGACTTTGGAGAGATCAGTTTCAGTCGCATGACCGAAACCAGGCTGTAGAGAGTTAGAAGATAGTGAGAGGAAAGGAAGTGGGGACAGCTATTGTAGATGATCTTCTCAAGGAACTTAGACACAAAAGGCCACAGTAATATGGGAATGATGAAGAGCTAATTGTTGTGTTTGTCCTTCCTTCTTGAAGAGGAACATACATTAGGGAAATGATGACATGACTTGCAGTTGACTTTGATTTGAGTGAGGGAGGGCTGTGCAAATGTGGTGATAATGTGATTGAAGATCTTTCTCACCCATTCAATAGGCCTCAGGTAGAGCCAGTTAAGAGAGGCAGGCCCATACCTTTGCGATGCCAATCAGTGATTAAAGATCTTTCCCACATCGGGCATGAAGCCCTTGGGCCCTAAAAAGAGTATATATACCCAGAAGGTAGCCATTGGGAACTGAGAATTCAGAAGTGAGAAGAGAAGCCAGAATTCAGAATTCAGCCCAAGGAGAAGGAATAAGAACTCCAAGTCCACAAGAGCTGCCGAAGAGAGTGCTGAGTGGAGAGTGGAAACCAGGGAGCTTCTGAGACTAGAGAGCTGACGGGGGAGAGAGGATGAAGGCAAGCAGACAGTTAGGATTCACAAGTGATTGTTTACAAGAAGGCCCTAGCAAGGGGGAAAGGTTTCAGGATGACTCGGCTCTTTGCTGTAATACTGTGTTTTAATCTCCTTGTTGCTACATTGAGGTGGGCTTACTGGTTTTGGAATATAATTACTGCTATATTGAATTGGAATTACTGGTTCTGGGATTTGATTCTCTGGTGCCTAAATAAATGTTACACTTCCTCTGCCTTCTACCTAGAGAGTTTTTTATACTTTGTGATTCCAAACCACACAAGTATGTTCATGGTCATCCTTGAGGTCATGAATCTTGCCTTACTGATACAGCAAGGTCACCAGCCTCACTTTCTCCTCCAGAGCCATCTGGGTCCAGTGGCCTGATATTCACCAGGACAACTGGAGATGGCCCAGGATACATTGGGAGACCCTGGTCCTTTCAGGCTAAGGTCTCTTCAGGTTCTCATTTTGAGTGAGGTAATGCCCATTCAGTGAATAGTCCTCTTTAAGAAGTTAATCAAGGAATGGCCACTGATGGTCTCCTAAAAGACTTTCTCTTGTGGCCCAGGTCCCTGGTGCTCACCTGGGGCACCTAGCCCTTCCCAGTTAATAATTCTTTCCATTGCCCTTTCATTGTGGACCTAATTGTCTGCACCTGGCCCCACCCTAGACTGTCACTCCTTAATCCCATCTAGATCCCTTCTCTGTTACCTCCCACTCACCTCAAGCTATTGACCACACTATAAAAAAGGTCAGTGGTCTACCAAATTGATCTGATTCCTTAAGAGTCTGGCCCTCCCATCAATATAGGCATCACAAATAGTGCTGGTTCTTAAAAGTCCCACCCCACTTCTATTGGTGAAACAATAAACCTTGTCTCTAGCTGAAAGAAGAGTCGAGTCTAATTCTTTCCAGGCAGAACTTGTGTCTTTTGCCCACGAATTTTGGGCTTCCCAGCCCCAGATCTCAACAGGATGAATATAAAAATTTTTGAGAATGAGGGAGACATAGGTATGTTTGTAGGGAAACAGTAAGGAAGCAGCCAGTAGAAAAAAAGAGATTGAAGATATGTGAGAAAGTAGGGATGATAGAGGAAGCAATCGGTTGGAAAAGACAGGATGGGATGGCATCATTTGTACATGTAGAGAGGGGTTAGTCTTGGCAAGGGGAAGGGCCACCTCTTCATGTGATATGGGTGAAAGAGGCGATAGTGACAGAAAGCATCTAGGTGATGAGAGATGAAGAGGAGAGAAAAGGGAGGTCTCTATGAATGATTTGAATTTTTTTTCCTGTAAAATATGATACAAAGCTTCTGGCTGAGAGAGTTGGGTATGGGGAAGCTATAAGAGATTTAAGGAGTGATGAAAAGTTTTGGAAGGTCTTTTGTTGAGCATAGTCAATTAAATAGGGAGATATGGAAAGATTGTCTTGTATTAGTAAGGACCCAGTTGAGATTTTGTAATATAAATTTGTAGTGGACTTGGCATGATTTAAGGATTTTCTCCACATTTGTTCAGTAGTGTATGTGTAAGAGACAAAGCAGTGGATAGTAGGAGTGATCCAAGGTTGAGGCTTAGCAGGGCAAATTGGTGATATGATAAAAAGTGAAGGCACTCAAGAGAAAAAGACAGTATAGAGTTGAATTGGTTCACTATGGGGTCAAGATGGGGAAAGAAGAAGATGTTGTTAGATCAGGGGTGATGGCCTGGAAGAAAACTGAGGGAATGAGGGAGTGGAGGTCAAGGTACAGATGAAGAATAGGGTTAGGATTGCTGGGAATAGATTTTGATCAGACAAAGGAATTTCAGAGTTCATGAACATGGAAGTGGTGCACTTATGGGTGAAGGTAAGATGAAGGATAGGGCCATTTTTGAGGCAGAATGGAGGAGTGAATTCATGTCATATGAGTAATTTGAGGAACTGTGAAGTTAGAATGTTTGAGGGAGTATCATTATATATGATGAATTCCTGGAGTATGAGGGCAAGTGTTGGGGAAGAAAGAAAAATTATAGTCAGGCAGTGAACATGTTGAGGAAAGAAGGGCAGCATCCTGGAAGTCTGTAGAGAATAGCTATCGGAATTTCCATTGGGTGGTAGATATGGATTAAGTGAACTTTGAAGGTAGAGAGGTTACTGAATGATGATGGTAGAAGGAGAATCTTGAAGTCGTAATACAGAGCAAGGAGTATTCCAATTCTCCACTCCTCTCCCTTGACCAGTGATTCAGGGGCAATGACTGAAAAGTGTAGACAGTGCTGGCCAGGGTGGCCAGGGAAGATGTGTCACCAGAAGGGGACCAGGTCTCATTGAAAGCCAGAAGATGGAAGGAGTGGGAGAGGAAAAGATTTAAAATTGAAAGCAAGCTTGTCGCCTATGGAACAGGCATTCCAGAAAGCATAGTAGAAGGGGTGGGTAGTATGAGCATGAGACAATGGGACCTGGGACAGATTGAGGGGACTGGGAATAAAGGATCTGGTAGTGTGGGATGGGGAATGAGTTTTGAATGATGAATAAGGACTCAGAATCTCTGGGATGGTGAGAGTACAAAGAGGGAATTTGTTAGTCATTAAGGTAAGATTTTAGATACTTTCTATGTCCATAGGGCTTTGGCCTCAGGGTGGGATCCTTTCAGGGCCATAGGCAGTTCAGGTGAGGAAACAAGTACTTGGAGCTGAAGTAATGGTGTTCTTCTTCCCCCAAGTATGAGATCAGGCTACAGACTTGATGGAATGGTATTTCTCCACACACACACACACACATATATATATATATATATATATATATATATATATATATATATATATATATATACATATATATATATATATGTATATATATGTATATATATGTATATATATGTATATATATATATATATGTATATGTATATATATATATATATATATCACTTCATCTTTGTCTGCTTCATTGTCCTCACCTGTAAAATGGGCATTATAGTAGCATCTACCTACCAGAGTTGCTGTGAGGATCCAATGAGATAACATATGTAAAGTACTGAGCACAGTGACTGACACATAGTAGACAATACATGCTTATTCCCGTCCCTGGAAGGGAAGAGTCTGGTGCTTGATGGAAGGGTATTTCTCCTCCATTAGTAGGAAGCTAGAGATCAGGAAGGAGACATGGCAGGATGGAATGGTACACTCTTCCCTAAGCACAGAAGCAGGAGACTGATATGATAGAATGACTTCTCCTATTCTTTCAGGAGGCTGGAGACCACGCAGGAGATGTCTACAGCCTAATGGAATGGTGCACTGTCCCCTCATCACGTTGTGTTATTAAGAGTGGGTCTTGGAATGTTGGGGGACGCCAAGCATACATTTCCCCAGCTTTCCTTGATTCCTTTCCTTTTCACATCCTCTCAGAGTTTACCCACATCCTTTGAGTCATAAGAATCTCTGCCATAAGAGTTCTAGAACCAGTGACAGAGAAGCAGGAAAGCGTGGAGACCACACTTGTTTGGAGCAAGAGTTTACTGATAGTTATGATGAATTTGAAGTGACACAGGGCCATCCCAAATCTGAAGATGAACTTAGAAGAGATTTGGTTTTATGCAGGGATGTGAGAGGAACTTGGCAACCCTCCCAGTTCCTCTGATGTTGACCTGCATTGAAAAATCCCTCCAGGTCACCAAGAACTGGAGGCTTGGTTTTTCAGAGTTGCCAGAAGCCACCATCTGCATGAAATATTCAGATTTCTCTTTTATTTAGTAAAATACAGTCAGTTGGATTTTATGTAATTTGTAGAACAGAGTAGGGGTGAAATATAGTCACTAACTGTACTTAAATACACACTCTCTCTGTCTCTGTCTCTCTCTGTCTCTCTGTCTCTCTCTCTCTCACACACACACACACACTATTTAAAATCTTTTTTTTTTTTAAATCCCCCAAACCCACCAAGAAGATTCGTTAATGGAAAAATTCTTTCATCACACTAGGCAAAATGACAGGGGATATCTCATGAAAATCTATTTACAGAATTACTTTTCCATTCCTATAACCTTAAAGTAACAGCGCCTTTCCTCTGGTAGGCTTTAGACTTCAATAATTCATTATATCACATGTGTTTCTCTTACTGTGAAACTCTTCTGATTAAGAAGAGCTGACAGCTGCTGGAGAATGAAGTAATCCTCTCCTCCTTCTTCTCCTTCCACCCCTCCCCCACAAGCCATGCTTAATATTCCTCCAAGGTCAAGTTCAATTGAAAATAGGACAGGGTGACATCTCCATAGATTTGTACTAATAACTGGGTGTTCTCATCAGAGGCATGTTGGCAGCAGAGGGAATTTAACCTACCAAATGCTTAAGAAAGCAGAATTGTCTGCCAAAAAAGGGAGCTCCAAATATCTCAGTGTTCATCACAGATAGATTTCTCTTTCTCTGCAGTTAATAAGTATGAACTTCATGCCAGAATGACCCATTGGTACCTTTAAAAGCATGTAATTTCATATACAGGCAAAAAGATATTTTCTTTAGACTTTATTTATAATCATGATTATAAATTCACAGGATCGTAGGATTCAGAGCTGAAGGAGACCTTGGAGATCACCTAGTTTTCTCCCTTCATTCAGAAGATGAGAAACCTGAGGCTGAGAGAAGATTAGTGAGTAGCCCAAGGTCAGATAAGGAACAGAGATTTGAACCTTGGGCCCCAGACTCTAAATTCTGCTGTCATAAAATCACCTGAGCTATTTAAATGCCATTCAGTTCAAAACTAACTATTTGATTGATATTTAGGACTTTGTCTTCTAAAGATCAAGTGGCCCTCTGTTAATATTTGCTTAACTGAAGCTTCCTATCCATTCTGCCTAATGTTCTCTTCTTCAAGGCATCAAAGTACTTGCCTTGGTCATATGCGTATATTAAATGCAATGGTTCCCATTTGGTGGTTCTTGAAGATGATCCAAAGGGTTTGCTCTAAATTTTTTTAAAAGTCATTTTAACAGTAAATTGGGGCTGCTAGGTGGTGCAATGGATGGAGTGCTAGTCCTGAATTTGGGAAAACTCATCTTCATGAGTTCAAATCTGGCCTCACACACTTACTAGCTGTGTGACCATTGGCAAGTCACTTAACTCAGTTTGCCTCAGTTTCCTCATCTGTAAAATGAAATGGAGAAGGAAATGGCAAACCACTCTAGTATCTTTGCCAAGAAAAGCCCAAATGGGGTCATGAAGAGTTGAATATGACTGAAAAATGACAGAACAAAAGCAATAAATAATCATAGACCATTATGAATAGTATATTAAGTTACCCTGAGGTTCACGGCACACTTTTACTTGTTTGTTGTTTTTGAAGAGGTCATGGAGCCAAAGTGTTAGGAGCCATTGAGTTAATTATCAGCCTATTTATCCATCTAGACACAGGATTCTTGCAGAATCTTCTGAGAGACTTGAAAAAGATAAATACATGGATGTGGACAGCTATTGAATATTTCCCTGCCATCTTGTAATTTTGAACCAACTTGAGCTTTACAAAAAACATAAAACTCATTGTATCATTGAATAAATTCAAGAAGTGGACCTAAAGAAAACTAAGATTAACCTACAAAACCCAGGAGGAGGAAATAGGGAGAGAATTCTAATTTGATGACAACAAAATATATTCATTATCTAGAAATTAACTTACTGCGACAGACATACCTCTTAAATAAATACAACAGTGAAGAAAGCTAAATAATTAGGGAGATAATGAATATTCATTTTTGCACCATGCTAACAAAGCAAAAATGATGGTAACACTTAAGTTACCCTACAAATTTATTGCTATACCAAACAAATTGCTCAAGGGATGCTTAATAGAGGACTAAAAGATGAATACTATTAAGGGAAGGCATATTAAAGGATATAATGGAAAAAAAAAACTAGGATGGAAGGGATGCTTAAGATGGCCACTTCTCAGACTATCCTACTAAGTAATAATGATTAAAACTGTCTGGTACTCAGGAAAAAAATATTAGAAAACAAGATCTATGAACTAAACTAGACCTAGCAAGATGTAGAAAGAATATGCATACAACTCTAGTGTTTGACAAATCTAAGGATACAAATTACTAGAAAAAGGACTTTTTATTTGACAAGAACTGCTGAAAAAACTAAAAAAAGATTTGGCAAAAAAGAGGTTTACATCATTCTCTTTTACTTTATGCTAAATAAATTTTAGCTAGTTAAACAATCTAAATATAAAAAGTCACACCATAAAAAGTTAGAAGAGAATAGAAAGAAATATCTTTGGCAATTGTAGATAGGGCAAAAATTAGCAAACTGACAAGCAACAAAAGCAAGTAGAAAGACAAATCAGATCATCTCAATACCAGAACCATAATTAGGGGTAGAGAGAGCAGAGGTTTGACTGAGGGTAGAGAAATTTAGAGAATAATGACAGCATTTGTAATCCTTCAGCAGGCAAAAACAACTGGACTTGGCATTCAGTTAGCAAGAATAATTAGCTAAAACAGGAAATTTTCAGATGGTGCAAATCCTTTTTCCCACCACTCTGGCATCCACACCTGAAGTAAGCTCCTCCCTGTCACTGCATGGTTCTTTGCCTTATCTCAGGGGCCAACTCATCAGCAGAGGACTTGAGTTGCTCTGAGATCTCCATCTATGGGATGAAATGTCTAAACAAACAACCAATCAATAATTATTTTCTAATTTTTTTATTTTTTCCAATAATTATTTATTATATGTGTTCTATGTGACCTGCGTACCAGGCACTGGGGAATCAAAACCAAAAATAATCCTTATCTCAAAATTATATTCTGAGTAAGACAGCATGCACATATATGGGTATATGCAACCCAAGAGAAACAGGGTTAAGTGACTTGCCCACAATCATATAGCTAGTAAATGTCTTAGGCCAGATTTGAACTCATTTTTTTCCTGATTCTAGGCCCTGTGCTCTATTCACCATACCACCTATTTGCCAAAAAGAAAAGGAGGGATTAATAAAATTAGAAATAAGAAAACCAATGAACTAATAAATAAAACTAGGAGCTAGTTTCATGAAAATAACTGATAAAATAGATAAACCATTGGTTAATTTTGTTAATAAAAAAGAAAGAAGAAAACCAAATTACCAGTATCAAAAATGAAAAGGATAAATTCAACACCAGTGAAGATGAAATTAAAGCAATTTTAAGAGCTATTTTGCCCAATTATATGCCAATCAATCCAACATTTTAAGTGAAATGGATTAATATTTACAAAGCTATAAATTCCCGAGATTGACAGAAAAGGAAATAGAATACTTAAATAACCCTGTCTTAGAAAAAGAAATTGAACAAACCATCACTGAGCTCCCTAAGAAAAAACCCCCAGGACAAGATGGATTCACAAGTTAATTCTACCAAACATTTAAAGAACAATTAATTTCAATACTATATAAACTATTTAGAAAAATAGGCAAGAAGGAGTTTTGCCAAATTCCTTTTACAACAGAAATATAGTACTGATACCTAAACTAGGAAGAGCAAAAACAGAGAAAGAGAGCCAGAGACTAATTTTTCTGTAATGAATATTGATGCAAAAAATTTAAATAAAATGCTAGCAAAGAGATTATAGCAATATATCACAAAGACCATACATTATGACCAGGTGGGATTTATGCCAGGATTGCAAGACTGGTTTAGAAACTGAGCATGTCAATAACAAGAACAACAAAAATCATATGATTATCTCAACAAATGCAGAAAAAGCTTTTGACAAAATACAACGCCCATTCCTATTAACAGCACTAGAAAACACAGGAATAAAGGAGCTTTCCTTAACATGATAAGTAGTATCTATCTAAAACTATCAGCAAGCATTCTCTATAACAAGGATAAGCTAGAAGCCTTCCCAATAAGAACATGGGAGAAGCAAGGACACCCATTATTACCACTATTATTCAGTATTACACTAGATATGCTAGTTATAGCAATAAGAGAAGCAAAAGAAAGTGAAGGAATTAAAACAGGAAGTGAGGAAACAAACTCTTTACAGAATATGATGTCATACTTAGAGATTCCTAGGGAATCAACTAAAAATTAGTTGAAATAATCAACAACTTCAGAAATATTACAAGATATAAAATAAGCCCACATAAATCATTAGCATTTCTATATATCACCAATAAAGTCCAGCAGGAAGAAATAGAAAGAAAAATTCTATTTAAAATAGCTGCAGACAATATAAACGTCTTGGGCACCTACCTGCCAGGAACTTTGTGAAAACAATTACAAAATATTATTCATGCAAATAAAATCAGATTGAAATAATTGGAAGAATATTATTTGCTTGTGGCTAGGCCAAGCCAATATAATAAAAATGAAGTTCTACCTAAATTAATTTACTTCTTCAGTGCCATGCTAATCAAGCTATCAAAATTATTTTATAGAGCTAGAAAAAATAATAAAACTCATCAGGAAGAACAAAAAGTTCAAGGGTATCAGTGGGAAAAAAATGTGAAGGAATGTGGCCTAGCAGTGCTAGATCTCAAACTGTATTATGAAGTGATATTCATCAAAACAGTCTGGTACTAGATAAGAAAGAGATTGGTGGATCAGTGGAATAGAACAGGTACACAATACACAGTAGTAAATGAACATAGCAATCTGTTGTTTGATAAATTCAAAGATCCACGTTTTTGGGACAAGAACTCACTATTTAACAAAAAATGCTGGGAAAACCAGAAAGCACTTTGGCAGAAACTAGGTATAGATCAACATTCACGCTGTATACCAAGACAATGTCAAAAGGGGCATATGATTTATACATGAAGGGTGATGGCATAAGCAAATTAGAGAAACATGGAAAATTTTACCTATTGGATCTGTGGATAAGGGAAGAATTTATGACCAAACACAAGATAGAGAGCTGGATGTAAAATGGATAATTTTGATTATATCAAAATATGTATTTGACTTGAAGAAACAAAACGAATATTGCCAAGATTAGAAGGAAAGCAGAAAACTGGGGGAAAAACATAACAAGTTTCTCTGACAAAGGCATCATTTCTCAAATATATAGAGAATTGTGTCAAATTTTAAAATACGAATCATTCCCCAATTGATAAATTGTCAAAGAATAACGACAGTTTTCAGAAGAAGAAATCAAAAGTATCTCTAGTCATTAAAAAATGCCGTAAACCATTTAGAGAAATGCAAATTAAAACAATGCTGAGCTATTAACTCATACTTATCAGATTGACTGATATAGTAGAACAGGAAAATGACAAATATCAGAAGAGGTGTGGAAAAATCGGGACACTAATTTGTTGTTGGTAGAGTTGTGAACTCATCTGATCATTCTGAAGAACAATGTGGAACTATGCCCAATGGGCCATAAAACTGCATACCCTTGAACCCAGAAATACGGTATTTCACTAATAGGTCTGTATCCCAAAGATATCAAAGAAAAAGGAAAAGAACCTATCTGTACAAAAATATTTACGACATCTCTTTTTGTGGTGGCAAAGAATTGGAAATTGAGGGAATATCCATCAACTGGGGAATGACTAAACAAGTTGGTGTATGATTACAATGGAATCCTACTGTACTATAAGAAATAACGAGCAGTAGGGTTTCAGAAAAATATGGGAAGACTTATTTAAACTGAGGCAAATTGAAGTGAGAGAAGCAGGAGAACTGTACACTGTAACATCAATATTGCATGTTATCAATTGTGAATGACTTAGCTATTTTTAGCAATACAATGATCCAAGACAATTCTGAAGGATTTATGATGAAAAATATTATCAACCACCAGAGAAAGTACTGATGGAGTCTGACTGGAGATTGAAGCATACTTTTTAAAAATTTTCTTGCGTGTGTGTGTGTGTGTGTGTGTGTGTGTGTGTGTGTGTGTGTGTGTTTTGCAATATGGCTAATGTGGAAATATATTTTGCTTCACTGCACATGTATAATCTATATCAAATTCCTTGCCTCTACAAGGGCTGGGGGGAATAGAGTGAGTGAAAGAATTTGGAACTCAAAATTTTAAAAAATGCTAAAATTTTTTACATATAATTGAGAAAAAATAAAACAAGAAAAAAAATTATCCCTAAAATGTTCAAAACAATGAATCATCAAAAAATGCAAATTATAACAACCTAGAAATGCCGACTCATCTGCTCTGTATATTTTAAAATTTTTTTAAATTTTTTTTAATTCTGAAGGAGTTATAGCAATGTAATGCTATGTTGGTATTACTGTGTTAGTTGAATATATACTTAAAAAAACCAAGTTTATATGAATAGATATTCTTAGTTTCATAAAAAAAATCATCATTTTTCTGTTCTTTGTATATAGAAATTTCACCCTGATGCGTGTTAAATAAGTATTAAAAAAGTAATTTTAATTTTAAAAAGAAATATTGGTTCCAATCAAAATAGGAGATAAAGTAAAAGAAGGAAAGACACATTGATAGAGAGGCTTTAAGAAAACAGATCTACATGGTAATTCAGTGTTAGTGGGCCTGGGGAATAGTTAAATCAGTCTAGAAAACAATTTGAAACATGCTAAAAGTTACCCTTTGACCCAGCGATAACACTGCTGGGATTATACCCCTAATGAGATTATTAAATATCATTTATGTTGTGTTTTAAGGTTTTCAAAGTGCTGTAAAAATATCATCTCATTTTATTCTTACAACAACCCTGGGAAGTAGGTGCTTTGTTGGGAAACTGAGGCAGACAGCAATTAAATGACTTGGCCAGAATCACAGAGCTACTAAATATCTGAACTTGTATTCCAACTCAGGTTGTTCTGACTCCAGGTCCAGCACATGATCCATTCTGCCACCCAAAAGAACTTGTGTACAATAATAGTCATGAAAACATCATATGTGATGACTGAAGGTGGTAACAAAATAAAGTGCCCGATGACTGGGGAATGACTAAAATAAATTACGGTATATGAAGGTAATAGAATACCACTTCTCAGCATGGGATGATGATATAAAGAATTCTGAGAAACGTGGGAAGAGTCATACTGTATAAAATGATATAGAATGAGCAATGAATGAAAAGGACAATATGTATAATGACTGAAAAAGTAAATAAAGTCAGCACGGAGAGGTAGAACTCTGCTAAAATACAACTGTAAATGTTAGCATAGTACTGCCAAAGTTTAGGACACTTCCTCTTCTTTCTCTTACAAAATCTATAAACGAACTCTTCAAGAAAGGTTCTTGTTGGTGGGGAAAAGTGTTTTTCATATTTCTGGGGAAGCGGCTTTTGTGGCAAAAAAAGGATGCATACTTTAAAAAAAAACGATTAAACTGAAAGAATATAGCGATGCAAAAAGGAGAAGTGTTAGTCTCCTAAAAGTTATTCAAGAATTATGCCACCTTATATCAATATTTGTTTTATAGTCAGTCAATCAATTAGCTTTTAAAAAGCGCCTACTATGTGTCAGACACCGTGTTAAGTGCTGGGGATGCAAGGAAAGGCAAGAAATCCCCCAAACCATACCAAACCAAACCCAAACAAAAAAAAAAAAATCTCAGTCTGTGCTCTTAAGGAGTTCATAGTCTAATGAGAGATAATGTGCAAAAAAAAAAAACTGTATCACACCACCTTGCCTCCTCCACCTTCATTTGTCCTCCCCCACCCCTGCCCAGCCTAACTGAATTTGTCTTTAAAAGTAAACGACGCTTCTTCTGTACTCCTTGGAGTGGGCAAGATAGCGCTGAACATCTTGACATTGACAAGCTGAACATACAACTTCCTTATTTAGGTAAAAACGTGTTTTCTTGTTACAGTAAAATATAATGTGGTTTGTCCTTCATTCTCAAAGAGGACCATGACATCAGCACGATGATGCGATGACTTGTGAGTCAACACAAATTATAGGCACTGTGCTTAGCACCGGGGATACAAATAAGAAAAAGACAGTCCCTGTCCTCAATGATCTTACAATCCATCAAGCATGTGTGTGTGTGTGCGTGTGTGTGTGCGTGTGCATGTGCGTGTGCACGTGCGCGTGTGTGTCTGTGTCTGTGTCTGTGTATAAGACAACACACAAAAAGAAGCGAAAATAGGATTGGGGGGACTGAGAAAAGTACCCTGGCAATGGCTCAGGATGATGGTGAATTTGAATCCAAGTAGTGCAGCTGCTTGGGAAATGAAGAGTTGAGTGGACTTTAGAATCCTCTTTATTTTTTTTATTTTATTTTTTTAGAGTCCTCTTTAAATGGGGGTTTAGGGAAGAGTTTTTTGCTCTGTCCAATCAGAGGGGCAGAGGCTAGCAGATGGGAGGTGTGTATTGATGAAGTGTGAGTACCAAAACTGACACAATCTTCAGGATGATGAACTTCCTGGTGATTTTTTTTTGAGAGGGAGGGGTGTATGTGAGGATGATGGTGTAGTTGAATCCAAGGAGTACAGCTGGAAGGAAATGAAAATGAGATTAAGAAAAGACACTAAAGCTTTTCGAGGAAAAGGCCCAGGAAAAGACAGCCTCACTAAATCTTGTTTTATAAAGAAGTCACTTACTTTTTAAAGCAGATTCTAGGATTCTGTTTATTATTGCATCAGATGTCTTCTCTAAAGTCCATGACACAGAAGTTATTGATAACTTTCTTTGAGGAAGAAGAATTAAAAAAGAATTTTATCAGCAATTGGAGGTTCTTTGCATTTCAGTCTCCATCCCATTGTGGGACTCTTGTTGCTACTATTACTAGTAGTGGCTGACAGGATGATGCATGAGGACATCCGCTTAGCAATAAAAGAAGGAAGGAAGATTGTGGATTGTTCAGTCACTTTATGAAAAATGATGATATGTGCTGAAAGGATGAGGTGGCTAGGGTACTTGGAGAGTCTGGATCAAGAGAGCTTTAATTGACAGAACAGTTTTGTTTTTGTTTGTTTTTATTTTAATTCGAGTGGTTTAGAAGAAGGAACAATAGACCTAGTTCCACTACTTAGAAACCTCTCTGTGTGACAATGGACAAGTAACTTCATTCCCTAGGCTTGCTTTGTGTCATAGGATCATAGATTTAGAGGTGGAAAGAAAATGAGAGATCATTCAGATCTATCTCTCCCTCCCTCCCTCTCTCTCTCTCTCTCTCTCTCTCTCTCTCTCTCTCTCTCTCTCTTTGTCTCTGCCTCTCTCTGTCTCTCTCTCCCTCTCTCTCTCCCTCCCTCTCTCTGTCTCTCTCTCCATCTCTCTCTCTCCCTCTCTCTCTCTCTCTCTCTCCCTCTCTCTCTTTCTCTCCTCTCTCCCTCTCCATTTGAAGAAACTGAATCCCTGAGAGCTTAAATAACAACCATATTTAGGGTGAGAGTCTGGATTTGAACTCTGGTCCTCTGCATCTGAACACTATTTCTTCTCAACTTTTCTTCTTCTAGGGTAGCTAATGGCAAGGTGGATAGAGGGCCAAGCCTGGAATCAAGGAAGACTCATCTTCCTGAGTTTAAATCTGACCTCAGAGACTTACTAGTTGTGCAATCTTGGGCAAGTCACTTGACCCTCTTTACCTCAGTTTCCTCATCTGAAAAATGAGCTGGAGAAGGAGATGGCAAATCATTCCAGTATCTTTGCCAAGAAAACCCCAAATGGGGTCACAAAAAGTTGGACATGATTGAAAAACGACTAACAGTAACCCTTTCTCTAATCTATAAAAAGTGATGTTGAACTATTTAGTCTTGACATTCTGTGAATCTTAAATAAGCTGCTGGACTACCAGTTGACCCATTTTTCTTGTGTTTTTGTTTGTTTCTTTTGTTTTTTCTCCACCATCTTCTAAGTTTAGGAAAGTCTATTCCCCTTTATTCCCCCCCAGAAGCACTATTTCCAACCACCCACATTCCATCGATGACGAAGTCAGTCAATTCTAGCTCCATAATGTCTAGTTACATTTCTCTTACCTAGCCAGCACTCTGGTTCATGCTTTTATCACCTCTCACCTAGACCATTGTAGTGGCCTAATGGGTCTCCTTTTCTCAAGCTTTCCCCCTCTCCAATCCATCCTCCAAACAGTTGACAATGAAATTCCTAAATTGAAGATCTGGCCATCTTTCTTCCCTGTTCAAGGATCTTCTGTGGTTCTCTGTTGTTTTTGGGTAAAAGACAGACTCCTCAATTTATCACTTAAAGCCTTTTACATGATGGTTTTAGCCTATAACCTTTGTAAGTTATATAAACCAGTTGAACTGTCTTGACTTCTCTTTACAGGGAGAGATTGATGACATATGAGAGAGTGGAGATGATGGTTTACTCATTTGTCACCCAATCTCCTATTTTCAGGCTTTTGTACAGAGTGTTTCTCATATCTGTTACGTACTTCCACCTCCTAGAATCCCTAAGTGTCTTCAAGGCTTCATTCAAATGCTGCCTCCTACCCTAATTCTATCCTCAATTTCCTTTCTCTTCTCCCCCAGGTGCAAGTGCTCACCCTTCTACTAAATGGAAATTACTTTGTGTTTATTTTTCTCTCTACCTATTGTTTTCTCTAACAGAATGAAAATTCCTTGAAATCAGAGATTCTTTTTGTCTTTACATCTCCTATGCCCAACAGAGTATCTGACACATAGTCAGGGGCAGGCTGGAGCCAGCTCAGATCTGCTCTTGAGAACCGATGGGTAAATTTTCACTTTGAACATGTGCACCTCACACATCAGCATACCCTACAGACCACGGCTTGATTCATTGTTTTGTGCATTGTCTAGATTTGCTGTTCATCCTTAGTTGTCAAAGAGCAAACAATTCACTTGCAAGTGAATTGGATTTGAGTGAGGCAGAACTGTGCAAAATCATCAGCCTCGATCTCTCCTCTATAGTCATAAGAGTCTAATGGCAAGACAAAGGTCAGAATGATTGGCTATGACCCAGGATGCCTTGTCTAGACTTAAGAAAGTGATGGAAAAAATGTTAATGATGCAGAATAAACTTAAAAGTGGGTTCTGCATATATATATATATATATATGTACATAAATATACCTATATCTCTATATCCATATGTGTGTATATGTATGCACATATATTTTTATATTTATACACACATATACACATATATAGATATTTGGAGAGCTAGTTATTAACTATTTACTGGCATACCCCTGTATATACATATATATGCATATATATATATATATATGCTTAATAACTTGCTGAACAAATGAATAAATAATATTTGCTAATTTGATTAGGACATGGTGCTAAGAAGGAAAAGATTTAAGTAGACCATTTATCAATTAACTTTGCTTTGTCCTATAGCCACTTACTATACTCCATGGCTGGGCCACATATTTCAGACATAAATGCTATCAGGTCACAAGAGAGTGGGAGAGACAATATAAATAGGTCAGCATAAACCCAGCCCCACTGTTAGAGAAATATTTAAAAGCATATCCTGTTGATTATGGTATGCCAGGATCATTGGCTTCACATGGGAAGCATACATCATAGACTGTTGGCTTTCTACCTCTCCCCATCTTCCCATAGCAAACTGTACTCATTGTCTACACCATGACCTCTAATCCCTTGAGACCTCAATTTACTCCCAGGTCTTGCATTAGCCACACAGTCCTCCTTTCTCCATCTTGACATCTTGGTGAGACAGCTCAATTCTACACTGTCCTCTCCTTTTGAGTCTTTGGCACCTTTATCATATCACTCATTGTACCATGCCAAGCCTCAGCTTTGGATCTACCCCATCATCTACTGCCATTGCTCCTACACACGTCCTGTTGAACCAAGGTGAAGAAATTCATTAAACCATATTTGCTGGGTCTACTACATATTTATGTTACATGATCTCAGCTGGGTCTTTACCAATACAATGCAATCCTTCTATACCTCCCTTATCAGCCCACTGTCTCACTCTCCACAGTTACTATTCCAAGCCTTTTCATCCGTCTAACTTCTCATAGTTCCCATTCTCCCATCTTTTCATCTGAGAACCTTGTCATGTTTTTAATGAAAGAATTGAAGCCATTCACATCATTGAGTTCTCCCTTATGAGGCACTAGGTGGTGCACTTGATAGAGCAATGGGTTTAGAGTCAGGAAGACCCAAGTTCAAATTTGGCCTCAGATGCTTACAATCTGTGTGACCTTGGGCAAGTCACTTAATGTATATTTCCCTCATTTTCCTAATAACAACACTTACCTTGCAAGGTTGCAAAAAATATCAAGTATTTGTAAAGTACTTAGAAGAACGCTTGGTACATCGTAGCTGCTATAAAGATCCTTATTTCCTTCCCTTCCTCAACTTCTCCCCTCCTCCTCAATTTCATATTTCTTAGATGGCTCCTACCACTATCTCCTCCTTCAATCTAATCTCACATGAAGAGATGGTCCTACTTCTAGCATGGCAAACTCCTCTACCTGCACAAGTGATCTCATTTCATCCCACCTCCTCCAACAGATTGGCCCTTTGTTATCCCCATTCTCTCATGTTCACTCTCCCTGTCTACTGGATGCTTCCCTCCTGCCTACAAATATGTCCATGTTCTTGTTATCCTCAAAAATTTTCACTTGATCTTTCCATCTCCACTATCATACTCTGTCTCTTCTGTCTTTTATGGCTAAATTCCTTTAGAAAGTTGTCTACAATGGATTTTCCTAATTCCTTTCCTTTCACTCATTCTTCTTGATGTCTCTGCAGTATTTGGCACTGCCAGTCACCCTCTTCTTGATACTCTTCTCTCTAGTTTTCTAACCTCTTTCTCCTAGTTCTTCCCTTACCTATCAAACTGGCCCTTCTCATTCTTGCTGGATACTCATCCAGATCACACCCACTAATTATGGTAGTCTACAGGGCTATGTCCTGGATCATCTTTTCTTCTCCCTCTGTACTACTTCACTTTGTAATTTCATCAGCTCCCATGGATTTAATTATCATCTCTATGCTCATAATTCTTAAATTTACTTATACAATCCTAACCTCTCTGCTGACCTCCAGTCTTGCATTTCCAATTGCCTACTGGATATCTTGAACTAGCTGTCCTATAGATTTAAATTCAACTTGTCCAAAACTAAACTCATAACATTTCTCCCAAACTCTCCTTCCAAACTTCTAAATTACTGTAGGGGCATCACTATCCTTGCAGTCCCCCAGGCTGGCAACCGAGATGTCATCATCAACTTCTTACTGTCTCTCCCCTCCACCCCGTTCAGTCTGTTGTCAAGGTCTGTTGATTTCACTTTTGCAATATCTCTCAAATATACCCCCTTCTCTTTTCTGATATTGCCATCAGCCTGACATAAGCCCTCATCACCTGATGCCTGAACTATTGTAACAGATGGCTGATAAGTCTGCCTGCCTTAACTCTCTCCCCACTCCAAGCCACCCTCTACTCAACTACTCAAATGATTTTCCTAAAGCACAGGTCAGATCATGTTCACCCCCACCCCCTACCCCAACCAATAGACTCTAGTAGCTCTCTATTACCTCCAGGTTCAAATACAAAATACTCAGTTATTTAAAGCCCTTCACAAGCTGCTCCCCTCTCCGACCTTTACAATCTTCTTACGCCTTACTCCCCAGCACATACTCTCCAATACAGTGACACTGCCTTCCTGCTGCTATTCCATGAATAAGACACTCTTATATCCCAATTCAGGTCATTTTCTCTGGCTGTCCCCCATGCCTGGAATTCTCTCCCTCCTGATGTCTACCTCTTGACTTCTCTGGCTTCCTTCAAGTTTCAGCTAAAATAATATATTCTACAGTAAACCTTGCCTAATTCCTCTTAATCCTAGTGCCTTTCCTCCATTAATTATTTCCTATTAATTCTGCATGTAGCTTTTTGTACATATTTGTTTGTTTATTGTCTCCTCCATTAGATTGTGAAGGGCAGAGTTGTCTTTTGTCTTTTTTCTTTCCAACCCTACTGCTTAGCAGAGAGCCCAGCATGTAGTAGGTGCTTAATAAATTCTTACTAAAAGCACATGGTAGGTGCTTAATAAATGACTGACTCACAAATTTATATATCAGTGAGGATTCAAAAGGTCATCCATTTGAATTATATGCCAGGATGCTGGACTGAATTTCTCAGCATAGCAGGTCATACTTTCTCCTTCCTCATCTGTGAAAATGTGGTTAAATGCACCCAAAAACTATGGAGTTGATACAAAGAAGACTTGTCCCGACAGTCCTATGTTTTGCATACTAAGAGTATGCAAAACATTCTGTATCAGCAAGAAAAAGTGAAGCTGGCTTAATCCTCAACAAGAATATGGATCAGATAGTATGCTATAGTGGGAGAGCATTTTTTTTAGAGTCAGAATACCTGGCTTTGATTCTCAACTCTGTGACTCTAATTACTTTTGTAACTTCGGGTAAGACAATTATTCTTGATGGGCCTCAGTTTTCTCTCCTGTAAAATGGGGAGGTGGGTGGAATAATAGTTTCTTCTTACTCTAAATATTATTATCCTCTGCCTAACTTTGGATTCCTAGCAGTTAACAAAGTGTCTCACACATAGTATGAGCTTAAAAATTGCCTATTGACTGATCTTTAGAACGAAGGAAAAAGGATGCATTTGCAATATATGGAGATGATAAGTAGTTATATGGTCCCTGCCTCCTAAACAGGGTTAGAAATTAGGGACAAATAACTGGGCCTGAGGAAGAAAATCCTACAATGGAAAAAGAAAAAAAAAGGAAAAGATGTAGTCCAAATTGTAACGCAGTTGAGTAAAGAGAATGCTCTGCTGAGTCAAGTCAAGGCCTATGGCACAATAGATTGAATCTAGAGGGTTAGGTAAGAGTTATGATGGAATTCCTAGAAGCAGATCCCTGGCTCATGGAGGTCAGGAAAAACCCTATGAAGAGAGAAGAATCAGGCATGCATGGATGATGGCTTATATTACCCAGGGCCTTTTCTCAAGATGGCATTCTTTTACGGTAACCTCTCTGTGGACCTTGAAATTAGCTATCCTCCTGGCATTTGGAGGATGCCTTTAATAAATGCATCTTGCACCTGGAGCTATAGAAGAAGGAGAAGAAAAAGAGTCGCTGGAGGATGTGGAGGAGCCGGAGGAATTGAAAAGGGAAATGGAGGTGGAGTGTAAATTGCTTCTAAATCTTTGATAAATACGAAAGCCAAATGGAAGGAAAATACACAGAGCATTATTAACAGAGGTTAAAGACAGGAAAGTTGAGGGCATAAAGGTAATAAAAATAGAAGAAATCTATAAAAACTCTGAGAAGTATAATTTGGCAGCAAGCAGCAAATATTACTGATAAAAACATAGATTTGAATCAAACCCCGCCCCTCACCTAAATTCATTACCAAAAAACCCAGCAAAATAAATGAAGCATCTGTGATTTTGCTACCCTAGGAAACATGTTTGAGGCACATAGAGTTTAAATGTAGAGAAGTAACAACAACAGAATTATTAAAGTGTTTATCTCATTTGATCCTCACAAAAATCCTGGAAGGTAGAATGGTATTATCATGCCTACTTTACAGATTAACATACCACGGCTCAGTAAGGTTAAGTAATTTGCTTAACACAGTTACTAAATGTCTGAGACAAGATTTGAACTTGTGTGTTTTCTGACTCTAGGTTCAATATTTTATCT
Organism: Trichosurus vulpecula; assembly: GCF_011100635.1. NCBI lineage: Eukaryota > Metazoa > Chordata > Mammalia > Diprotodontia > Phalangeridae > Trichosurus > Trichosurus vulpecula. The sequence continues at coordinate 235,032,738 of NC_050579.1, read as the reverse complement.
ACTGTATCGCCTAGCTGTCTAAGCAACTTACGTAGGATCATGCAGCTAGTAAGTGTTCGCTTGACTTTAAGCCCAACACTCTATCCACTATGCTATGCCACAAAAATTAGATGAAAATAAGTTCTCCATAGGAGAAAGAACATTGAACTGAATCCTGTTCCTGGGCTATGCTATCAACTATCTGGGAAATATTGGATGGGTCATTTAATCTCTCTGGACTTTTGTTTCTTTGAACTCTAATATCCCTTCCAGCTCTATCTGAAATGTGAGCCAGAATAAATGGCTTGTTCCATTAAATGGAGATTTGAAGGTAAGAAAGGCTAGAGTAAAAGACAGCTATAATCTTAGGAAGTAGGTTCTTTATTATATAACAACTTAATTCTGGTTGTTTGCTGTAATAGATAACATCTCTTTGTAAACAGTATTTCTTGATTTACTGGTATATCCATATATCTCCTCTACATTGATAACTATTGTTCGTGTAGTATCTGAGTTACCTTCTTTCACACATGGTTGCCTCAGGAAAAGCCCTAGTTCAGAGCACTCTATTGGTCTGCATACACTAAAAATCTATAACTTAATAATCCTTACTGAAGTGTTTCCTTTTGCAAGTCAGTGAGCATATTTATCGTTTAAGAAAAGTCTTTTTATGAAGTAGCATAGAAAGAAAAGCAATCCAACCCATGGCTCAGAGGAGGGGTGAGGGGGCATGTTTTTCCATGAGGGTCTCTAGATATGAACTCCCATGGAGCCTGATTCAGTGCTGACTGAGAATGATTTTTTAAAAAATATTGTAAAGGTCAGGCTTTTTCTTGCCTGATTCATTGCCCTGATGTTAGAGTTCTGGGGAGTAGCTTTTAAATAAATTTTAAGTATGGGTCATACCTGAATTTTCTCTAGCAGGAATTTAAGATACTCTAAAAAAGGTACTCAGGCTATGAAGTCTATATCAGGTATAGGACAGCTATTTATTTCCTCTACCACAAAATAAATGCTTATGACATGAAAGACTGATAAGTGTGCAAGAACAAACATATAAAACATAAAACAATAATCCATCACACTTATTCTACTTTCCTGGCAGGCAAAGGCACTTTGTGGAACTGCTAAATGGATATTTAGTTTTACCTTCTTCCCTTTGCTGTCCATACAACTCACAAATCTAGAGCTACTTGCTAAGCCAGGACCTTTCAGCTACAGCAACCTCCTGGTGGTTTCTCTTGTCAGTAGTATATCTTCTCTGAGAAAATATAGTTATAGGAAGCAACTCCTTCTGGGCATCTGGCACCAAATTGGGCACTCCTGACCTCTCTAACTCATGATGTGGTAGCCACCAAGGCTAAAAACAACCATCTTTAAGGAGCACAATTAAGTGATCTGTGCTTAGATAAGGAAACAAACAGAAAAGCCATCTGGGAAATTGAAATCCAGGCTCAGTCTTACCTTGGTAACAACAAATTTTCAATGCCTATTGTGGTAATTAAGGTGGGTCTTTTTTACTGTTTTCTCTTTTGTAATGCTGAAGTAATCAAGTACCTTTGATGAGTCTTGCCTTTCAAATGTAATACCAAGCAAAGTGAACTTTTTCTTGTCTTTTGTTTCTTTGATTGAATCAAGAGTCTTTGACCTGCTTAAGAAACAAGAAAGTCTAGTTCACATAGGTTTGAGTGGCATAGTTGTGGTGCCCCCTGACCCTGATAAAGGTATATAAGATCTGAGGTTAGTGTTTTGTTTTGGGTCTCTCACTCACTGGAAGTGTTGTGTCATCTGACCAGATGAGACTCTGAGTAGCTGTTGTTAAGAACCCCCTGGCTTTGAAAAGCCAGATGTTGGTCCTTCTCTGGTTAACTATGTATTGTGATTCGGTTAGTTGTAATTTCTGTTTGTATTTGCTCTGAATTTCAGGGTGCTGGCTTTTCCCCCTGAACTAAGTGAACGTTATATGTATATTTAATTAAAGTGAGATTGTTAACCCCTTAAAGTTGCAATCCTTAGAAAAGCAGATCAAAGAACCTGTGCTAGCAGCCTTTCTGTGTGCCACAAAGCTTCTAAGAACATTGTTATTACAATGCCATGCTTTGTAGCTGCCATGGATGCTTCAGGCTCTTCCCTTTTTGGGAGTTCAAGGGAGAGGTAGAAGAGTTTCAAGTAAGATAAGGTAAGAGAAAGAGAGAGACAGAGACAGAGAGACAGAGAGAGACAGAGAGACATCAAACACTAGTGTCTTTCTCTTTTGATAGCTATTAATTTGATAGTGCTTTCTGGCTCAGTCACCAATCATCTTAGACACAGCTCCCCAATCATGAGGACCAGTAGGGATTACTGCATCAGTCCAAAGAACAGCATTGAGGCAGAGCACATGTCCGTCTGCACAGAGCCAGAGCACACACATCTAGCTCCAATCCAGCATATCTGTAGGTTCTTTTGGCCATTCCCACTATAGTAGAAATAGAACATTTCCTTCATACATCTGGGTCACACTCTCAAACACACCACCATGGGTGGGAAGATTAGGCCCATCTAAAGTACATATGTGGAAGTGGCACACGTGTACGAAGAAACAACTCATGCCTCTGAAGCATTAGTTCTGTTGCTATCATCTGGTCATTGTGCTGCTCCCATCTGCTCTTCTTGCTGATCTCCTGTTCCTCCAGTGGTTTCATTGCTATTGCTAGGTTCCACTCTACTGAATTTGGAGGGGTAGCATTTTTTTCTACTTCCAACTTCTGGCTTAAGCTAGAGTCCTTCCTCAGCTAAGGTGCTGTACCTTATCCATAATTCAATCAACCAGGGGCATCATGGATTTATGAAGTATTCACTATGTACCAAACATTGTGCTAAACCCTAAGTACACAAATAAAGGCAAAAAATAGTCACTGCCCAATGCTCATTCTAACGAACGGTAGAGACAACACGTAAATAAGTAGGTATGTTAAAGACTTATACAGTTTAAGTGAGAGGTAATCTCACAGGGAAGGCACTAGCAGTGGAGGGACTTGGGGAGGGACCAGGAAAGATTGGCAGAAGATGGGATTTGACCTAAGTCTTGAAACAAGCCAGGGAAGCCAGGAGGTGGAGGTGAGGAGAGAGAGCCTTCTAGGTATAGGGAACAGTCAAAACAAAGGCAGGGAAATAGGAGACAGAAGGTTGTGTTTGAGGAACTGCAAATAGGCAGGAGTAACTGGATAGTCTAGTGTGTGGAAAGGACCAAGTATAAGGGAACAAAGTGTAAGGAGTGTGGGAAAGTTGAAAGGTTCTAGGTTATGAAGAGTTATAGGTTATAAATGACAAAGGACTTTTTTTTGATCTAGTGGTAATAGAGAGCCACAGAACTCTTTAGGGATGGGAGTGACATGGTCGGTCTTACACTTTAGATTGGATTGGAGTAAGGAGAGACTTGAGGAGAGGAGACTCAATAGAAGGCTAAAGCAGTAGTTCAGGAAAGAGGTATAAGGTTCTTAATTATGGTTGTGACTGTGTGTATGGTGAGAAGGGAACTAAGATAAATTCTCATACACTCTACTGTTTCTAATACAGCAATACTGCCCAGAAGACAAAGAATGGGTTTTATCATTTCTCTTTTAGCTTAAAGTTAAGAGGCTTCTACTTTAACATTTTTATGTTAATTTTAGGAAGGCAGCTCCTTCCTACAAGCATCTAGGAGGGGCAGTGGATAGAGCCCTAGGCCTGGACTCAAGAACACCTGAGTTCAAACTCAGCCTCAGACACTTTGTGACTCTGAGTAAGTCACATACTTACTGTTTGCCTCAGTTTCCTTATTTATGATATGAGGATAATAATAGCACCTACCTGTCAGGGTTGTTGCAAGGATCAAATGAGAAAATAATTGTAAAGTGCTTGGCACAGTACCTGGCATGTAGTAGGTGCTTAATAAATGCTTGTTTCCTTCTTTCCTTTCTTCATGCGCTCAGTATCAGATGAGGTAAAAACCCTTAGCTGCTTCCTCTCCCCCCACCCTCCCACCAAAAGGAGAGGGAGATCTGTAATTTCTCGGAATCTTCATTCTAGGAGCTCTTTTTCCTTTCAGGAGGAAAGTCTTACTGCTGGGACCCGTGTTCTTTTTCACCACAGAATAGCCATCCAGCTAAGTAAAGACCACAGGCATGTAATCTGTCTTTTGAACCCCATTTCCCCTTACTCACCATGAGTAGCATTTCTATCCCAAGCCTCTGACTTAGATTCATTAAGTCACTGTTGCTCCTACTCACTTCTCTTATGGGGATCCTTGGGCCCACAAATATACTTCAGGGGGAGAGGTGATCCACCAAAGAAATTTCATATGAAGACTTCAGGCACCTTGGTTTTTCCTTAGCTCCAGTTTTTTAGGATCTTCCTTCAAAATGAAAAGGAGAAGGAATGAGAACACCACAGGCTCAGCCTGTTCTAGGCAATGACCTTCACCTTGATCTTTTTTTCAGATTTCTGCCTTTATCATATGTGTGTGTGTGTGTGTGTGTGTGTGTGTGTGTGTGTGTGTGTGGTGAGCCATAAGCCTTCTAGGATTTCAGTAGTGATATATAATATAATATAAATAATATATTTAATATTCATTTTTATATTTTAAAAATATAAGTATTACATTTATTTTATAGATTAATTTATTTAAAATAATATGATGAATCAAACAAAATATAAATAAATATATACATTTAATAATAAGGAAGTACTAATAAAACAAACTTGCAAGATCCTAAAATATCCCCTGAACCATCAAAGGAAGAGTACATTATGTTCAATGTCATTCCAGTGTTAAGTGCATTTTATTCTTATTGCCTGGAAATTTATTGGAATTCTTTGGAAATTACAAACTAGGTAGTAGTTTCTATAGATCAAGTGATACAGAGGGAAGCAGGAAACAAACCTAGATAGAACAAGGTTGATGCTAAGAGGAACATGACTGAGATTTTGATGGAGTTAGGACTGCCTCAACATTCAACACACATCTATTACACACCCACTGTGTGTGAACAAAGCACTTAGCTATGTGATGGAGTTACAAAAATATAGTCAATACAAGCTTGGCACTCAAAGAGGTGTAATCTATTAGGGGGAAAATGGCAGACACTAAGTAAGATATGAGGGAGAATTAATAAGTGTAAAAGGAGTAATTCAGGCAAAAAAAAACCCCAGATATTTGAGGGGAGAGGACGAGGAAGGAGATGTAGGGAGTGAGGGAGGTCATTATCAACTAAAGGATGGGACCTGGGGGAATTGAAATGTTACATAGAGGGGGTATTGTTAAGGAGGAGGAAAATAGGGACTGAAATAGGTAGAGGTGGAATAGATGGTCTCTTCCTGGCCTGGGGGATAGATGGTGAAGGCACAGACATGGAGGTGGTGGGATGAAAAAAGGGAGCAGAGCCTGGTTTGGATGGAACATTGAATAACTGGAAGGAAGTAGAATGACATAAAGTGACATAGGTATTTTGGATCTGGACTGTGGGAAGCCTCAGACATGAGGTAATTTGCAGCTACTGAAGGTTTTGGGGTAGACGAGAACATGATCATAATAGTATATCAAGGTTACTTTGGGACAGCTATAAATGGTGTAGTGGATAGAATGCCAGGCCTGGAGTCAGGAAGATTCATCTTCCTGAGTTCAAATCTGGCCTCAGACACTTACTACCTATGTGACCCTAGGCAAGTCACTAACTCTGTTTGCCTCAGTTTCCTCATCTGTAAAATGAGCTGGAGAAGGAAATGGCAAACCACTCTAGTATCTCTGCCAAGAGAACCCCAAATAGCATCATGAAGAGTCAGACATGACCAGAAAACAACTGAACAACAAAAAGGTTAGTCTGGAGTGGATGAAAGATAGATTGGAAAAGAAAGGCTAGAGATACAATGAAAGCTTAGGAGGTTATTGCTATGGTATTGGTCAGTGGTGTCAAACTCATACAGAATAGACATCACTAAGCCACACCTAAGAATCTCTGCAGGCTGCACATTGATTTAGAAAATCACATTTTAACATTATCTGTGTTCTATTCTGTTTTTATTTATTTTATTAAATATTTCCCAGTTATATTGTAATCTGGTTTGGGCAGTACTCAGGAGTGTTGTAGGCCCTTGAGTGGCGCGTCTGACACCCCTGGCCTAGGTGAAAATATGTAAGGGCCCACACAAAGGTGGTTTCAATGGAGGTTGGTAAAAAAAAAAAATGGAATAGGTCTTGAGTAGGTAAACTAGATAGGACATGAGAACTGACTAAATGTGTGAAGTTTAGGAGAGGGATTTACAGATGACTTAGAAATTCACATTTATACAGTGTCCTAAAAGGCTTAGCTTAGGTATGCTTACCTGTAAAAGATAAAGTCAGGTGAGGAAACAGAGTCTTAGGGGATAACCGTGTATAAGAGAGTATTAAAATAATGAGGAGCCGGTAAATGAAACAGAGAAGAAGCAGTAAAAGAATAGATGAGAGCCCCAACAGAAGCTAAGAGCAGAGGAAATCTCAAAGGATGTCAGTAGTTTCCAGGGCCAAATACTGCATTGAGGTCAAGGAGGATACAAACAGAAATTAGGCCATTGAATTTAGTGATAGGGCAGTCATCTGACTTTGCAACATGGTTATCCCCTAAGACTCTGTCTGTGATCCTTTTCTTTCCTCGTCTTTTTTAACTATAACCTTCTTTGAGCATTGCAACATGGCAGTAGGTTATAGAATGCTATAAAATGATTCCAATGAACTGAAAATGAACTTAAATTACAAGTCAATAGAGAGTACATGATGATGAGGAATGTGGTGATCATGAGAGGGTAGCATCTCATTAGCAATAAAAAATCAAAGTACTGTATGAGTGAAAAGGAGAATAGAAGTGATGTAAAGGATCTAATTAGATAAATGTTTTAATATAAAAGAAGATATACTGGTCATATGGCAAGAGAGAGAGATAACAGATGGACAGATTACACATTTCCTTGTTCTCTCAAAATCAGTAAATATAATGAATTCTCCCTAGACTCCTGAGGATGACATTTGAAAGGTGACAGTGGTCACACAAGATGGGAAAGCCTAGGTGAGTTGTAATCTGCATAACTGGGAGGAATACTAATATAAGTGAGAGATCAATGATTAATTTGAATTTTTATTATGTACAAGGCAATTTTATTTCTGAGTTTTTGGCATCCTACAATCAACAGCCATTTAACATTTCAGAGAACATAAAAAATATGTCTTTCCAGTCTTGAGCAGCTTGGGGGTCATTAAAAGAACTGTATGATCTCCTGAAAATGATTCAGAGTGATCTCTTCTTCCTGTTCAGTCATGGGTGAAGCTCATGTTGAGGTGGGAAATTGGCAAATGGAATGAAGTAAAGACATTTACTCTGTCACCATGTTTTAAAGAAGTTTAAAGAATGAAAAACAATTACCAAAATGAGGAGGCTGAATGAGTTCAGAAGTTAGCTCAATCAGCAAATACTTGATTTCCTCATCAAGTGAGAAGACAGGGCACCCAAGGATACCTGTAGTTTAGAGTAAATGGTAATTATTAAATCATTACAGAAGATGATGGAAGACTAGACACACTGTCTCATGAAATAATGAAAAAGAATTGTGAAGAAAATGAACTTATAGAAAGTTTGGCATCAGACCCAATTAAGACAGTTCAGACTGAAAACATCTATAGATAAGAGAATCATAAAATTTTAACTGGAAGGGCCCCCTGGGGCTATTCAAACTCTCTCACTTTATAGATAAGGATATTGAGGCCTAGGGAGATTAAGCAAATTGCCCAAGGTCACATAGATCAGAGTATCAGAGCTGAGATCTGAATCTAAATCTTCTGAGTCCAGAGCTAGGGCTTATTCAATTGTATGAGCCAGATGAACATATGGTACAATGCTTAGAAATCATGCAAATTAGAAGTATAGAAATTGATAGATGAGTAAAGCATTTACTGAGCACTCACTCTATGTCAGACGCTATGCTAAGTAGGCTAACTGGGACAGAAAGACAAAAAATTCCAGTTCTTGAGCTCACATTCTACATTCTATGTGTATGTAAATTGGGATGTAGCATGGTGTGTGTGTGTGTGTGTGTGTGCTCACATGTGTGTGTGTGTCTGTGTATGTATGGGTATGGTAGACAGAGAGGTTGATAGAGAAGAAAAGAATTGTGACAGAACAGAACAGAACAGAGTTCAGAAAACCCAGAGAGTTGACAGTATCTAGAAGGTGAAGGTGATCCACAGTATATTGCAGAGAGGTGACTGAGAAAAGGCCACAAGATTAAGCAAAATACAGATCACTGGTGCCTTGGAGAAAACAGGGAGTGATGAAAGCCAGATTATGAATTGAGAAGTGAATTGAGGTGAGAAATTTTTTTTTAATAAATTCATTTATTTTCAGTTTTCAACATTCACTTTCACAAGACTCCGAATTCCAGATTTTCTCCTCATCTCTCTCCTCTCCCCACCACAAGACAGTGTGCATTTTGATTACTCCTTCCACCAATCTGCCCTCCTTTCTATTACCCCCACCCGCTACTCTTATCCCTTTCCCTTCTATTTTCCTGTAGGGCATGATAGATTTCTATACCCCACTGCCTGTGTATCTTATTTCCCAGTTGCTTGTAGAAACAATTTTTAACATTCATTTTTAAAGTCTTGAGTTCCACATTCTCTCCCTTCCTCCCTCCCCACCCACCCTCATTGAGAAAGCAAGCAATTCGATATGGGTTATATATGTGTAGTCATGCAAAACACTTCCATAACAGTTATGTTGTGAAAGACTAACTACCCTCTATCTTGTCCCACCCTCCATTTATTCTGTTCTCTCCTTTGACCTGTGCCTCCAAAAAAGTGTTTGCTTCTGATTAGGAGGTGAGAAAATTGAGTTGATTGGACTGGAGACAGGCAAGATATGCACTTACACAAGTCAAAGTGTTTTTTCCCTTTAAAGATAGTGGAAGATGTGGGTATGTTTGTAGGCAGTGGGGAAAGAGACAAGTGATAGGGAGAGTTTGACAGTTTGGGAGAAACAAAGAATGCTTGAGAGATCAAATTCCTGGAGGAGATTGGAGGGGACAAGATCCAAGGTAGAAGAAGAGGGGCTGGTGATGACAAGAACGGCCACCTCATCCTCAGAAACTTGAGCTAAGGAGGAAAGAATGGAATATGATGGTGAAGTGATCTGGATTGTGGAATTGTGGAAGGGAGAGAGGTTGTGAGGACTTTTTGTCTCAAATTTGTCTAAAGTTTTTCTATAAAGTATGAAGCAAGTTCCTCTTTGAGGAGTGGAGATCAGGTGATGTCAATGGCTTGCTAAGAGAAAATTTGATACAGCTGCTGTGGAGATGGAGTGTCAATCAATGAAGAGTAGAATAGGTATGCAGCAACAAGGGCTCAGTTAAGATTTGAAAACAAATCTGAAGAGGATCTATTCAGCTCATTTATCTGACCTTCTCCAGCAGCATTGTGTAGCCTCTGAGTCAAAGACGTGGATAAACACAATTATTGGGAAGCTCAAGATAGCCAAAGAATAAAGCAGAGGTGAGTATGAAAGAGTGACCCTCTTATTATGGCAGATTCACACTACCAGGCCTCGTGAACCTGAGGCAACAGCCTCTTAACTACCAGGGGGCCAAGGCTAGCAGTGAGCCGATTTATCTTAAAAATCAAGAAAAGACCATTCTCTCTCGAAGGAGCAGTTTTGTTGGCGGGTCTTCTTTCTGCTTTTCTTCTTTGCCATTGTGAGCAACCTCTGATGTAATGATATTTAGACATTGCCTTTCAATCTGACTGTATACCTGGTTCTTCTCTATTTTGTTTTTCATTCCTTTTGCAATGTGTTAACTTTCAGACTGATTTTTGGATGTTCTTAGTTAACCTATCCCAGTATCTTACATTTGTAGCATGTTTGACCTGCAAAGAACCTTTAATATCACTTAAATATATGTTTGAGTTTAATTGTAGTAGATGCTACAGATAGAAAAGAAAAAGGAGTTGGATGGTAGTGGTGGTGTTGGAATTTTATTTCCAGTGGTATTTGCTCTGTAGAATTGCTTTGTCTACAAACAACTTTGTTGTATGTCTACATATATGGATATTGACATTTTCATTCAACTCACACTAACGTTGATGAAGTACCTACTGTGTGCACAGCATGTTGAATAGATGTGAGGGAAGATACAAAATTTAGACAAGTTACAATCTTTGCTCTTAAGGGAACTTATAGCTTCACCTAGTCTTATATAATTTTATAGTCTTATAGTCCAGTAGAAATTTATGACAAATATGTAAAGAATTATGAAATAAATGAGTGCTTGGAAAGCCAGGACTTTGAGTCAAGGCAAAGGAGTCTGATTTTTACTCAATAGGGAGTAAAGAGCCTTCAGTTACTTTTCAGCAAGGAAAGGCCATGATCAGATCTATGTGTAAGGAAGAAAAGTCTGAAAGGGGTTTTAAGACGGCTAAGAGGGGTAGGAGAGTGGACCCTGGAAGACCTTTACTCACTCTGCATATGGGGTAATTGGAGGCTTCTCTGCAAGGGAAGGCCATGATCAGATCAATGTGTAAGGAAGTTAAGTCTGTCAGGGTTTGTTTTTTTTTAAAGGTGACTTAGAGGGGGAGGAGAGTAGACATTAGAATATCTATTAGGAAGTTATTAGTCATCCCTGTGGTTTATAATTAGGACTTGTACTAGAATGATGCCAATGGGAATAGAGGGGAGAGGACAGATGGGAAAAGCTTTGCAGAGATGGAATAGGAAGGGCTTGTTAACTGTTTGGTTATGACAGGCAAGGGAAATATAAATAAGGGATAACCCCAATATTTTAATGTGAGAGACTAAGTGACTAGTGGTAGCAGTGATAAAAAGAGTAAATTCATGTAGAAGAGCAGGCTTTAGGGAAATAATTTCCTCAAACAACCTTTGTAATACTAAATAATAAACTCTTTAAAAGAAAATGAAAAGGAAGGTCAGTATTTATTTAATGCTCATTCTGTGATATAGCTTGGACTTCTATAGAGATGGACTTAGTCTGTAATGAATACAGGTAAATGGGAAACAGTGAAGACCCAAAATAGCATTGTTAATTGGTTCCTTCAGAACATGGCATTGGGTGAAACACTTCTGTGATTGTCAAAGGCCTTTGGTTCCATAGAGACAATGTCAGGCAATAATTAGCTGACTAGCAAAACTTCACCACCTTTGACTGGAATTTGTGTATATTGAATTAGGGGTGGAATATACCTGCACACCTTAGAAAAGAATAATGTGGTATCACTTTCACAGGTAGACATAGAAGCCATGCTTTTTGAGTGCCTATGGTCACTTCTGATAGAATGCATGGAAATGGGGAATTAGATTTGTGGTGGGGAGGACCTCAATAGTTTTGACCACTTTATGCTAGGATTTGATTATATTATATTAATAGGACTATTGTGAATGGCTTGGTTAGAGGTGGAATATATCTGTAGGGAGGAAGGAAATAAGCATTTATTAATCACTTACTATGACCTAGGCACAGTGCTAAGTGCTTGCCAAAGATTATCTCATTTAATCCAAATATTATTATCTATGTAAGTGCTTTACAGCTATCACCTCAATTGATCTTCATAACAATCTTGAGAGGCAGGTGCTATTATCATCCCCATTTTACAATTAAAGTAATTAAGGTCACACAGCTACTAAGTATCTGAGGGTGGATTTGAAATAAAGTCTTCCTCTCTTCTATTTATACACTGTGCCACTTCACTGCTTCTATACTCCCAGGCATATATAATATGGCATCACTTCCACAGGCATACACAGAGCATGGTCAGGGTGTGCTCAGTCCATACTTTATGCCTGCCTATGGTCATTTCTGACAGAAGGCATAACACTGAGGGGTTAGATTGAGGGGAGGGGGGATATCATTCTGAGTTAAAGTCAGGAAGGTTTGAATAACTGCCCTCATTTGGCTGGCATTAGGTAGGAGATCTGAAGGAATCTCCCATAGGAATCACAGGGAATTCTCCTTTCTGTTGGCCATGACAATAAATCTTTGAAGAGTTTGATCCCAACAACTAATCTGTATTAAGACAAATTTGAGCTGCTGAAGTATTACTGGGTAGTAGGAGTGTAATAACTACCTAATTCTGTTGGCCTAAGGCCAACCATGTGCCGAGGCAGCTAAATAAGCAAACGTAATTTTAGGTTCCATTGGTGTAAACATCAGGCTCACATCATGGGAGGTTATCATACCACCACATGTGGTCTGCTCTGGTCACATCTAGAATCTTGTTTAAAAAACTGAAAATAGTTTTCCTCCCTCTCTTGTCCCTTCTCCTTCCCTTCACCCTACCCCTTTCTTCTCCTCCTTCACCTTTTCACACTAAAGAAGTGGGATGTGAGTAAGGAGGGAAAAAAGAAAACAAGCTGGGAATATTTAGCCTGGGGAAGAGAAGACTTGGATAGGGGAAGTGGGGTGCACATAATTGCCTTGAAATACTTCAAGAATGGTCGTGTGCCAGACAGATTAGATGATTTTTGTGTTGCTCTAGAAGTCAGATCTGGAAATAGTAGGGGCAAGTTCCAGAGAGATAAATTTTTGCTCAATATAAGCAGTGATTTTAGTATACTTAGATTTATCTGGGAATGGAATCAGCTGCTTCACAAACTAGTGATCTCCTTATTTCTGGAGGTCACTGACCCACAAGAATTTTAGAGCTCCAGGGGATTCTAGGGATGATTGAGTCTAGCTCCCTCATCCTAGAGAGGTGAAAAACAAACAGGCAAAAAAGAAACTAAGGCCCAGATGTAATCAGCGGGATGTTGGAGCATGTTTTCAGCCCAACCTAATCAGAAGGAAGAATAAACCAAGCCTCTAGTAATTAAATTTGTATCAACGAGATAAAGAGACAGAAATACAGCACAAAGAAATATTATTGGAAAGCTAAGACACTTCAGACTCTTGGACAAAAACAACCAAGAGAGAAAAGTTAGATGCCAGCTGAGCTTCCAAGTAGATAAAACCAACAGCAAGACTCATAAAACAGAGAAGAAAAGTGAAGGAGAATTTTATTAAAGGCCACAACATTATTAATAAGTTTTATATTTTAAAGGAAAGTAAATGGAAAAGTTCACAATGGAAAAAAGAATGACATAAATTCTGTGGATTCTCAAGAGATCAGGATTGAACAACAAGAAACTCCAGAATAGTACCAAAGAGAAATAAAAATATTAAAGGCAGATATTGTATTAGGACAGAAGTTAGGTTGGAAATCTGAGTTCATACACAGGAATGTATGAAACAAACAACAGAGTAGACAGCTTAGAACAAAGGCTCAAAGAATCACAGATTTAGAGCTGGAAGGAACCTTAGAGACCATTTAAACCAACTCCCCATTTCATAGGTGAGGAAGCTGAGGCCCAGAGACTTGCCCTTGTCACATAGATGACAAATGGCAGGACTTTGATTTGAATCCAGGTCCTCTGACTCCAAATCCAGCACTTTTCCTGCTATGCCAATGCATTTTCCGTGTTGGTAGAGGCTTTGAACAAGAGAATGACAGATTTAAAATTCAATAATTCAGAAGACATGCAAAAGAGAACAGCTTTGAAGGAAAACATGATATCTCTACAAGTCAAAGTGACTTACTGTGAAGCAGAATGCCCAGATATTATTTGAGGATGCTTTTTTTTTCCCCAGGGGAGGAAAAAAAAAGATAAAATACATAGGAAATGATGCAAGAAAACTTTCATTTTTACAGGAAGCCTTTCCCAATCATTTTTATTTTTTTATGTAATTTAACTTCCATTATTTTAGTGATATATTTTATTTTATCATATTATATATATATATATATATATATATATATATGCCTTCATTTTTTGAAATTTTTGAGTTCCTGATTCTCTCCTTCCATTCTCTCCCCTACCCATTAAGAAGGCAAGCTATATGATACAAATTATGCATGTGAAGTCATACAAAACATTTCTATATTAGTGATGTTGCAAAAAAGAAATTGAAAAAATACATTAAGTTACACTCAGAGTTCATCAGTTCTCTCTCTGGAGATAGATAGCATGTTTTTATCACGAATCCTTTGAAACTGTGGATCATTGAATTGATCAGAGTAGCTAACTCTTTCATAGTAGATCATTGTTACAATATTGCTGTTGCTGTGTATGATGTCCTCCTGCTTCTGCTTACTTCATTTTGAGTCAGTTCATATAAATTTTTCCAGGTTTTTCTGAATCTATTCCCCCTTCTCTTTCTTTTGGCACAATAGTATTCCATGTCAATCCTATACCAAAATCATATACCACCACAATCATATGCCAAAATTTATTCAGCCATTTCTCAACTGATGAGTATTCCCTCAATTTCCAATTTTTTGCCACCACAGAAAGAACAGCTATTCACATTTTTGTACATAGAGATTCTTTCCCCTTTTTCTTTGTTCTCTTGGGGATATAGACCTAAGAGCTTGGTCAAAGGGTATGTACAGTTTTATGGATCTTTGGGTGTAGTTTCAAATTGTTCTCCAGAATGGTTGGACCAATTCGTAACTACACCAACAGAGCATTAGTAACCTATTTTTCCATATCTACTCCAGTTATGTTAGGTTCATTTTCTATAATGTTAAGCCTATCTGATTGTGACCTTGAACAGCCCTCCCTCACTCGAAGTCAACTACAAGTCAGGTCATCATTTCCTTGATGTCATGGTCCTCTTCGAGAATGCAGGACGAACACAACAAACCTATCTGATAGGTGTGAGGTGATACCTCAGTTGTTTTAATTTTCATTTTTCTAATCAAGAGTGATTTAGAACATTTTTTCATATGACTATGAATAGGTTTGAGTTCTTCTGAAAACTGTCTGATCCTATTTTTTTGACCATTTATCATTTGGGGAGAGGTATTTTTATAAATTTGGCTCAGTTCACAGAAAAGGTCCATTATCCTTTCTGATTACATGATCAAAAACTAAAAGGATACTTTTCTCTATGTAATGGTCAATTGACTGTTGTGCCATATATACAAAGTCATAGAAAATTTTAGCTCTATTTTAGGCTAGAAGCTAAGGAAATAAAAAGCTCAGTCTACTACCATAAACTAGCAAATGCACAGATTACATAAGTCCATAACACAATGTACTCTGAGAATCTAATTTGAGGCCCAAAAAGGGCCCTTGCCCTCTCACTACCTGTCTAACCAATCCTTCTCCGAACCATCATGTCCCACCCAATATATGTGGGTGTGCCTCAGGACCCTCTCTTCTTCTTTCTCTCTATATTTTTGGGTGATGCCATCAGATATCATGAGTTCAATGATCACTTCTATGAAAATAATTTCCAAATCTACATATTCATCTCTCATTTCTCTCCTGTGTACCTCTAGACCTGAGTATCCATCTGCCTTTAGGCAGACATCCCATAGGCATCTAAAATTCAACCTGTCTAAAGCTGAACTCATTACCTTTTCCCTATCTCCTAAATTCTTTTCTGTTCCTAACTTCTTTCTGTCAAGATCACCATCATTTTTCCAGTCACCAAAGTTTGCAATCTTGAAATCATCCTTACCTTAAACTAGAGTAAGCCATGCCTGGAGGGAGAAGAAAGGAAGCATCTGCACCACAGAATCATGGATTTTAGTGCTAGAATGGATCTTTGAGGTTATCAAGTCTAACCTTAGGCCAGTAATATGCATATTTCATAGATGAGACCAGAGGAAGAAATGGATATTGCTCATTATTTTCCATCAACCAAAATTCTGAACTATGTTAGTACAAAGGGCTATACTCCGATGAGTCCAGTGAGAGGAAATCCATTGTCTTCTAGGGTAAACAATTTGGGATAGCTCTACTTATGAGTAATTTTTTCCCTTATCTTTAACCTAAATTCTTTCTTTCCCATTTATGTCCATTTTATCTAGTTCTGCCCTTTGGGGCCAAGCAGAAACAAAACAAAACAACAACAAAAAACTCATCTTCTTTCCATGTGAAAGCCTTTCAATTTAAGATGGCTACAATGGTTCTGCTGCACCTACTTTTCTCCAAATGAAACAGCCCCAATTCAATCAATAAATCAAAAAGTATTTATTAAGTCTATTATTTCAGCCATTTTTCAGTCATATGTGACCCCTCATGACCCCTTTTAAGGCCTCCTTGGCAAAGATATTAGAGTAGTTTGTTATGTCCTTCTCCCCCTCATTTTACAGATGAGAAAACCAAGGCAAATAGGCTTGTGATTTTCCCACAGTCACGAAGCCAGTAAGTGTCTGAGGCAAAGAAGTATTTCTGATTTCAGATCCAGCAGTCTATCCACTGTGCTACCAAGCTGTTCCTTCCTCTTTAGGAAGTCCTTACTAAGTTCACTTCAGTGTGTGGCATACCTGGTGGATGAATTATTCCCTTGTTGAACTAAGTTGATTCCTTCTGGGTTGTCTTAAAAAGGTAACTCCTCAAGGCAGCTGTATGGTCTCTGTAGCAGATTCAGATATTTATTTCTGACACCACCTCTGGAACTCTAGTTGGTGGAACCTTGGATGGCTTTGATGAACTTTTCAATCTCACTAGTGGCCTAGGTGCTCTCACCTCAGAGTCACAGATCACCTGAGACAAGAAGAGAAAAAAAAATACCAGGAACTGAGGCATTGTATTTTCATGCACACATGTCAGCCAACTGAGGAGTTAACGCAAAGTTTCTGTTCTTTCTTCCCCACCCCCAACCTGGAGGCTTACAGTAGTTCTTCTTCCTCAAAAGTCATCAGAATGATGGGAAACATGGGACCTGAACCCCTAAAAGGAAAAGATCATGTCTTTGAAAGCAACCCAGATCTCTGGTATTCACCTGAGGCATCTGGCCTACCTAGATACTCAATAATCCTTTTAACCGCCCTTTCACTGTGGTTCTCCCACCACTTACCTCCTTTCATTGCCTGCGCCTGGCCCACCACAGGCTACTTGCCACTCCTTAATCCCATCCAGATCTTCTCACTGACCCTTTTTCCATTTTTCTGTATAAAAGTACCAATCTTGCCCCCTTTAAATTCTGGACTCAATAGGAATCTTGCCCACTTCTGTTGGCTATACAATAAACCTTGTTACTTTTACTGAAAGAAGACTTGAGTAGTTGAATTCTTTTGAGGCAGACCCCCCTGTACCCTTGAATTTTGGGGTTCCCAGCATCCTAAACCACAACAAGACAACTGACAAGCACATGTTAAGTTTTTACTATGTTGCAGATACTGTGATAAGCATTATGATACAAAGAAAGACAAAAACAGCATCCTCGTGGAGATCATGTTCTAATAGGAAGACAACATGCTAATAACTCTGTACATAGAAAATATCTACAGAATAAATGGAGGATTAGTTAATTAGTTGTTGTCCTTCCTTCTTGAAGAGGACCAAAATGACATCACTATGCTAGAGTCAAGTTTCAGTGTGTCCAACTGTGGCTGATCAGACCAATACGTGCTCTGAATGTTCTACCACAGGTAGGGCACAAATAGTCTGTGTGAATATTTGGGGTGGATTCTCTAAATTCGCACATCCAGCATTTCCTTTGAGCTGTTTCAATTCTGCTTTGCTCACAGAGTACGGCACTTTCTCTGATGTGGGCACACCATACTGAGGGGTCCTGTGCCAATGTCTCCCATGTCACACAATCAATTCCAAAGTTCTTCAGAGAGACCTTGAGAGTGTCTTTGTATCTCTTCTTCTTACCACCAAGTGAACACTTGCCCTGTGTGAGTTCTCCAAACATAATCTTTTTGACAAGTGTACATTTTACACTTGAACAACGTGGCCAGCCCGTGGGAGTTGTACTCTCTGAAGCACAGTTTGAATGCTTGGCAGTTGAGTTCAATAAGGACCTCCATGTCCGGTATCTTATGCTTCCAGGTGATCTTCAGAATCTTCCCAAGTCAATTCAAATGGAAGCAATTCAGTTTCCCGGCATGGCACTGGTATACTATCCAGGATTCACAGGCATACAACAATGAAGTCAGCTCCATGGCTCTGTAGACCTTCAGTTTGACAGTCAAATACCTCTTCTCTCTCTCCCATACTTTTCTTTGGAGTCTCCCAAACGCTGAGCTAGCTCTGGCAATGGGTGTGTCAACCTCATCAATGTGTACATCCCTGGAAAGTACACTACCAAGGTAAGAGAACTTATGCACAGCATTCAAAACTTATTCATTTGCTGTTCCACATATGGATGGTGTGGTGCTGGCTGGTGGATCACCTGTGTTATCTTGGTGTTAATTGTTAGGCCAAAATTAGCACAAGCCGCAGAGAACTGATCCATACTCTGTTGCATCTCAGGTTCAGAGGCTGCACTGAGTGCACAATCATCTGCAAACAGAATATCATGCACCAACACTCCCTCCACTTTGGTCTTGGCTTGTCGCCTTTTCAAGTTGAAGAATTTACCATCAGTGCAGTAGCTGACCCTGATACCGTGTTCATCCTCATTGAAAGCATTTGACAATATGGCTGAAAACATCATGTTAAAAGGCATGGGAGCGAGCATACAGTCTTGTTTCACTCCATTGGTGACTGGGAAAGCACAAGAGCATTGTTCATTATCCAGAATGGATAATCTTAGAGGGAAGGCACTCATAATGTGTGTTAGAAGACCAAAGAAAACCTCTTATAGAAATTGGGATTTGAACTGAGATGAAGATATAGAGCATTTCAAGCATGGGGGATGGCCAGGAGCAAGGCATAGCTTCAGGAAATGGAGTGTGGTGCTCAGAGGAGACCAAGTAGGTCAGTGCAGCCAGATTGTAGATTACACCAAGCAGAATAAAGTGCAAGAGGCTGGAAAGATAGGAAGGAGATGGATTATGAAGGGTTTAAATGCTAGAGGATTTTCAATTTGATCCCATAGGTAATAGGGAGCTATTAGAATCTATCGAATGGGAGGGATGACATGGTCGTACCTGGCCATTGGGAAAATCACTTCATTAGTTGAATGGAGAATGGATAGAATAGAGGGAGATTTGAGGGAGGGAGACAAACTAGCAGATTATTGCAATAGTCTTGGCATCAAGTGAGGTGGTGGCAGCATCAGAGGAGAGAAGGGACATATAGGAGAGATGTTACAAAGGGAGAAAGAGCAAGACTTGACAACAGATTGGATATGGCAGATGAGTGTAAGTGGGTAGATGGTGACATTGAAGTTGCGTGCTTAGGTGATTGGGATTATGTTGGTGTTTCTACATTGTTCATTCCTGAAGAGGATCTAAATGACATCGCCAGTTGGGGTCAAAGTACAGTGTGACTGTCTGTGGTTGATCAGACCAGTTTGAGCTTAAAAGGCTCTACCACAGGTCGGGAACAAATAGTCCATCTGAATGCATAGAGTGGAGATGGCTCTACAGTACTAGGAAGTTTGGAAGAGAGGAGGATTTGGGATGGGAAGGAGAGATTATTTTGTATATACACTCAGTTCTGGTTTAGAGGTGATGAAAAGAGTTTTCATCATCATCAGTAAGCCCAAAAGGAATAGTCAGTGGGCAACTTCACATTTTCTGAAGTGGAAGGAAGTGTTTCTCCATTACTACCCTGAAGCAGGCTCACCATGCCTCTGCCTGGATTTGAACCAGATCAGTGCTGCTGAGCATGTTCTATGGCCTGGTTCTCACTGGTTCTCACCAGTGGCACTTTGGCTTGCTGCTTCCTCTATCTGCCTGTTCTTTTACTGTTCTCCCATGCCTGGAATTATTTCTTTCCTTATTCCTGCCACCTAGTTTCTCAGGCTTTCTTGGCTTCTTTCCATTGCTTTCTACAGCAAATCTTTTTTAATCCTTCTTAATTCTAGTGCCTTCCCTCCGTTGATTATTTCCTATTTATTCTATAGGAAGCTTGTTTGTATATATTCATTTGCTTGTTATCTACCCCAATAAGTTTTGAGCTCCTTGAGGGCAGGGATTGTAAAGAGGGAAATTTTGATGGCCAGAAGCTGCTCACTTAACTTGATGTACACTGGCTAGATTCCTTCCTTCCTTCCTTCTATCCTTTCATCCTTCACTCTGAAGCTCATAGATTGGACCACAATAGGTCCCTGCACAAGCTCCACTTAATGGTTGTATTTTGGGCCCTCCTGGCTTAGAGCGAATGTCAATGGTAACTGTTTCTCTTTGGAATGGCAACCCTGAGGGTCTTCCCCTCACAGCTGGATTTTTTTCTTTTTCTAATTAAAGGGGCCATCCCTTGACTCACTTCTTAAAGAGACCTATTCACTGAAGGGGTGTTACCTCACTCAAAGTGAGAACCTGAAAAGGCCTTAGCCTAAAAGGGCCAGGGTCTCTCATTGCATCCTGGTACATCTCTGGTCATCCTGATGAATATCTGGTTACTGCACCCAGACGGCTCTGGAGGAGAAAGTGAGGCTGGTGACCTTGTACAGCCCTCCCTCAGTCAAATCAAAATCAACTGCAAGTCATGTCATCATTTCCCTGATGCCATGGTCCTCTTTGAAACAAAGGACAAACATAATCCCTAGCACTTAACTTGGGATGAGCCTTGAGGGTCTTCCCCTCCTAGATTTTTTTTGCAAAAGAGGCCGTTCTCATTTCTTACCTAGCTTTAATCACTGAATAGGCATTGCCTCAGTCACATTGAGACCTGGGAAAGACCTCAGTTTAAAAGGCCAAGATCTCCCACTGCATTAGGGTCATCTCCAGTTGTCCTGATCTATATCTGGCCACTGGGCCCAGGTGGCTTTGGAGGAGAAAGTGAGACTGGTGACTTTGTACAGCCCTTGCTCACTTAAATCCAATTCGCTTACAAGTCATGGCATCACCTTCCTGATGTCGTGGCCTTCTTTGAGAATGAGGGATAAACAGTAACATCAGCAACAAACAATAGCACTTCGCATGGTACATAATAGGCACTTAATAAATGCCTGACTGACTTATAGTCTAAGAGAGTTGTCTGAGCCACTGAGAGGTTGAATAAATTGACCAGGGTTACACAATCTGTATGTGTCCAGAGATGGGACTTGAACCCAGGTTGTACTGACTCCGAGGGCTGCTCTCTATCAACCATGCCTCTCGCTGTTCTCACAACCCTAGGAAAATAGAACATAACTTACTGTCCGTAGAAAATCATGATAGTAACATATATTTGTACAGCCTTTGATGGCTTACAAAGCACTTTAATTTCCATGAGCTTATTTCAGCCTCACAATAAGCTTATAAAGAAGCCAGAACTGGTTTTATTATCCCTTCTTTTCTTATGAGGAAACTGAGGCCCATAGGGCTTAACTGAGTAGCTTCCCTAAGGTCATGTAGTTAATTAGTGATACAATAATATTATTCTTTGTATAGTAGTTAGCAGTTTTCAAAGTACTCCCTTATATTAGTTTTATAACAATATTGCCAGGTGGGTAAGGAAAGAGAATAGGGTCTGTGATTTTATTTCTATAGAGACTTGTCAAAGAGAAAACTCCCTCTGCTTCTCTGAAACTTACATTCCCAGGAGTTCCTTGCAACACTGATGGTGAGTAACTTATTTAGGGTAATATAATCAGTATTTGCCTCTCTTGATGTAGAGGGCAAATAACCAACTTCTTACAGGTGAGGAACTTGAGTCTCAGGGGGATCAAGGGCCTTGTCCAACATCACAGGACTAGTAAATGACACAGCTAGAACTTGAAACTGGGTGATTATATCTCCCAGGTGAACACTCTCTCCACTTTTGTTGTTCAGTTCTTTCTGACTCTTTGGGACTCCATTTGAAGAGGTTAAAGAAAAATGATGATGGGAGGGAACCATATGTTTCTAAGGGTGCTTTGAGACCCCAAAATACCTACACACTGGGTCCTGCCAAAAGAATTTGACTCAAGCCATCTCAGCCAAGGGAAAAGACAAAGTTTGTTAGGGTTTCACCATAATGGGTTGTCTTAAGAAATCGCACCCTTCCAAATTCAATCTACTGAGCTAGATTGAATCTGAGTGCCTTCAGAGACTTATATACACAAAAATTGTGGGAGGGATTGAGGGGGTGGTCTGGGGTGACTAGAGGAGGGGTTTAGGGAGGGTCTTGAGGAGGAGTCTAAGGAGGACCGAGATGAGGTCAGACTCTAGGGACTGGGGATGAGGTCAGACTCCAGGGTGGGGAAATAGCTGAAGGCTACCTGGAGATGACAGACAATATGAGAGCTAGGGTAACTGGGCTAGGGTATAGATATTTTGATCAGGATTAAGGGTGGGCTAGGCTAGGTGGAGATTTGGGCCTAATGATAATGTAAGGCTTATAGCCTCAGGCCAAGGCCAGATCAAGTGGGAAGATTCAAGGAGGGTTCAAGGGGGCTCCCAGAGACTGTATTCCAGGTTCAATGGTGAATGGGATGGATGATTGTGAAGACTTCACAAGGTATGTCCAGGGCTTGGCGCTGTGGGAATGCCCTTCTCCCTCTCTCTCAGATGTTAGAAGATAATGAACTTCCTGTGAGCTCTTTGTTCTCTGCTCCAGGAAGGTCTCTCCTCCTCCCCCCCCCCCACCCCATTTCTTCTCCTAGACTTTCAGACACCACTCCGGTAGTTGAGTTCCGATAGGGAAAAACCTGAATGGACCAGATTAACCTTGGTCCCCTGTCCAGTTTTCGTGCCTAGACTGTAAGCCCACCTCCCAGACAATGGTGAGAAGGGACAGAGGTAGGTGGGAAACTTTTCATTAAAGAGTATAAACTAAGGCAGTTTCTCTTTTACTTCACCTCCTCCATTATGGAGGTGTGCCCAAATCTTGCAAGGTTTGTAAAATAAATTTACTTTGTTTCTCCTAAAGATGTCTCTCCTATTATTTAAAAATCCTGTCCCAAACAAGGGGGTTCCCAGAGACTGTACCCTCATCCCCTTCAGGGTTTTCTTGGTAAAGATACTAGAATGGTTTGCCATTTCCTTCTTTAGTTCATTTTACAGATGAGGAAACTGAGGCAAACAGGGTTAAAGTGACTTGCCCAGGATCACACAGCTAAGAAGTATCTGAGGCCAGCTTTGAACTCATGAATATGAGTCTTTCTGTTTCCTAGCCCTTCCACTACAACCCGTCTAACCATACCATAAAAATGAAACCAAAAACAGACAGAAATGAGGGAGGAAGAATACATTTGCTGGGCCTTCTGCATTATTTCCCTTAGGCTTGGTCTGTTTGTTTTTTTTTTTTTTTTTTTTTTGAGTTTTCTAACTCCTAGAATGACAGGCTTCCTTCAGAATACAGGTCTGATGCCCCTTCCTTTTTACATGAGACCTTTCCTGATGTCCCCACTTATTAACACATTCACCTGTTTAAAATTGCATGTATTAGGTTGTGTACTTTTATACTTGCTTATGTGCATTTGATTTGCAAATTGCATTTCCTTTTTTTAAAATTTAATTTATTTAATATATTTAGTTTTCAGCATTGATTTTCATAAGAGTTTGAATTATGAATTTTCTCCCCATTTCTACCCTCCCCCCCACTCCAAGATGGCATATATTCTGGTTGCTCCACTCCCCAGTCAGCCCTCCCTTCTGTCACCCCACTCCCCTCCCATCCCCTTTTCCCTTCCTTTCAAGATAAATTTCTACGCCCCATTGCCTGTGTATCTTATTTCCCAGGTGTATGCAAAAACTTTTTTTTGTTTTTGGACATCTGTTTTTAAAAAACTTTGAGTTCCAGATTTTCTCCCCTCTTCCCTTCCCACCCACCCTCCCTCCCTAAGAAGTCAAGCAATTCAACATAGGCCACATGTGTATCATTATGTAAAACCTTTCCACAATACTCATGTTGTGAAAGGCTAACTATATTTTGCTCCTTCCTAACGTATCCCCTTTTATTGAATTTTCTCCCTTGACCCTGTCCCCTTTCTAAAGTGTTTGTTTTTGATTACCTCCTCCCCCATCTGCCTTCCTTTCTTTTATCTTCTTCCTCCTTCTTTCCTATGGGGTAAGATATCCCATTGAGTGTGTACAGTATTCTCTCCTCAGGTCAAATCTGATGAGAGCAAGATTCACTCATTCCCCCTCACCTGCCTCCTCTTCTCTTCCTACAGAACTGCTTTTTCTTGCCAGTTTTATGTGAGATAATTTACCCCATTCTTTCTCTCCTTTCTCCCTCTCTCAATATATTCCTCTCTCATCCCTTAATTTGATTTATTTCTTTTTTAGATATCATCCCTTCATATTCAACTCTCCCTGTGCCCTCTGTCTATATACATAAATACACACACACACACACACACACACACACACATATATATATATATATATATATATATATATATATATACACATATGCATACACACACACACACACATATATATATGCATACTCCCTTCAGCTACCCTAATACTGAGGTCTCATGAATCATACATATCATCTTTCCATGTAGGAATGTAAACCAAACAGTTCATCTTTGGTAAGTCCCTTGCTATTTCTTTTTCTTGTTCTTTTTCTTGATTACCTTTTCATGCTTCTCTTGAATCTTGTGTTTGACAGTCAAATTTTCTATTCAGCTCTGGTCTTTTCGCTGAGAAAGCTTGAAAGTCCTCTATTTCATTGAAAATCCATATTTTGCCTTGGAGCATGATACTCAGTTTTGCTGGGTAGGCGATTCTTGGTTTTAATCCTAGCTCCACTGACCTCCGGAATATCGTATTCCAAGCCCTTCGATCTCTTAATGTAGAAGCTGCTAGATCTTGTGTTATTCTGATTGTCTTTCCACAATACTCAAATTGTTTCTTTCTGGCTCCCTGCAGTATTTTCTCCTTGATCTGGGAGCTCTGAAACTTGGCAACAATATTCCTAGGAGTTTTCTTTTTGGGATCTATTTGAGGAGGTGATCTGCGGATTCTTTCAAATCCTATTTTACCCTCTGCTTCTAGAATATCAGAATAGTTCTCCTTGATAATTTCTTGGAAGATGATATGTAGGCTCTTTTTATGATCATGGCTTTCAGGTAGTCCAATAATTTTTAAACAATGTCTCCTGGGTCTATTTTCCAGGTCAGTGGTTTTTCCAATGAGATATTTCACATTGTCTTCCACTTCTTCATTCCTTTGATTCTGTTTTATAAATCTTGATTTCTCATAAAGTCACTAGCTTCCATTTGCTCCAATCTAATTTTTAATGTAGTATTTTCTTCAGTGGTCTTTTGGACCTCCTTTTGCATTTGGCTAATTCTGCCTTTCAAGGCATTCTTCTTCTCATTGGCTTTTTGGAGGTCTTTTGCCATTTGAGTTAGTCTATTTTTTAAGGTGTTGTTTTCTTCAGTATTTTTTTTCAGTATTTTTTGGGTCTCCTTTAGCAAGTCATTGACTTGTTTTTCATGGTTTTCTTTTATCATTCTCATTTCTCTTCCTAATTTTTCCTCTAATTCTCTAACTTGCTTTTCCAAATCCTTTTTGAGCTCTTCCATGGCCTGAGACCAGTTCATGTTTTTCTTGGAGGCTTTTGATGTAGGCTCTTTTACTTTGTTGACTTCTTCTGGCTGTATGTTCTGGTCTTCTTTGTCACCAAAGAAAGATTCCAAAGTCTGAGTCTGAATCGGAGTGCGTTTTTGCTGCCTGGCCATGTTCCCAGGCAACATACTTGACCCTTGAGTTTTTCAGCAGGGTAGAATTGCTTGTAGAATAAAGAGTACTTTGTTCCAAGTTTGAGGGGATGCGCTGTTGTTTTCAGAGCTATTACAGCCAGCTATGCCACACCAGCACTCCTCCTTCCCCAAGAACCGCCCACCTGGACTGTACCCAGATCTTATGCAGGCTGTGCACTCCTGCTCTGATCCGCCACTTAATTCCTCCCACCAGGTGGGCCTGGAGCTGGAAGCAACTGCAGCTGTAGTTCCTTTAGCTGCCCCACCTCCACTGCTCCTGGGGCGGTGGCCAAATGCTAGCTCTTTCCACTCTTTACTCCGCAGCTTTTCCCACTAATCTTCTGTGTTGTCTTTGGTGTTTGTGGGTTGAGAAGTCTGGTAACTGCCACAGCTCACTGATTCAGGGCGCTAGGGCCTGCTCCGCCCAGCTCCGGTCTGGTTGGTCCACGTGGGCCACTGCTGGGCTCAGCTCCCCTCCTGCTCCCAGCTCCGTGCACAATAGACCTCATCCAGCGACCATCTAGGCTGTCCTGGGCTAGATCCCTGATTCCTTCTGCTATTTTGTGGGTTCTGCAGTTCTAGAATTTGTTCAGAGCCATTTTTTATAGGTTTTTGGAGGGACTTGGCAGGGAGCTCACACAAGTCCCTGCTTTCTAGCACTCAAATTTCATTTCCTTTCTGTTGTGGTCTAGGGGTGCTGGGAACCCTGAAATACAGGGGTATAGGGTGCAGGTCTGCCTCAAAAGAATTCAACCACTCAAACCTTCCTTCAGTCCAACTAGTGAGATTATTATGACACCTGTTGGGGCGGTTGAGATTCCTAGTGAGTCTGTGCAATTTAATGGGAGTAAGATCAACACTTTCATACAGAAAGACTGTGGAAAGGTCTGGCTACAATCTAGGAGTAGCAAGTTGCCAGTGATGGTCTAGAGGTAACAGAGAATAGAGGGTTGGGCTGGGTCAGAGGTAACAGAGAATGAAGGGTAGGGTTTGGTTGGGGCCACAATGAAGGACAGTTGGAAGCATTATACTGGGATGAGCCTGGTGAATGCCAGGGATCCGCGTTTAGGAGCTGGTTTCCTGAAATTTGTGAGAAAGTTCAAGGACTGAGGGTCTTTTCCTTTTGGGGGTCCAGATCTCATACCCTGTCATTTCCATGGCCAGAAAGTGGACAGCATAAATTTGGTGCATCTATCTGTCAGCCAGTCATCAAGCATTTATTAAGTAGCTCCTAGGTATAGGTACTGTGCTGGAGATACAAAGAAAGGCAAAAATAGTCCCTGTCCTTAAGGAATGTGCATTCTAATGGGAGAGACAATATGCAAATAAACAGATATGTATAAGATATATACTGACTAGTTGGAAGATAATCAGAGAAAGGAAGCTATTGGAAGCTGGGGGAATCAGGAGAGCCTTCCTGCAGAAGGAAGGATTCCATGCTGATTAGCATTGGGATGGGCAGGGGCAGTGGGGGGAGAGAAAAAGAAGGAAATAAAGGAACAAAAAGAAAAGAAGGTGGCAATTGAGGTGATTCTTCAAGGAAGCCAGGGCATGCAAGAGGTGGAGGTAAGGGAGCAGAGCATTCCAGGCACAGGAGCCAGCTTGTTCAACAGCATGGAATAAGAGGTAGAGTGCCTTGTTCCAGGAAAGGCCAAAAGGCTAGGGCAGCTGGATCATTCAGTGTCTGGATGGGACTAACATGTAAGAAGACTTGAAAAATAGGAAGGGGCCAGATGACAGAGAGCTCAGCTGTCAGAACCTGGGGGGAAAGAGAAAAGAATGTGAGATGGTACTAAGTAGTTTTAAGGGTCAGAAAAGGATAGTCAGCAGACCTCTTGAGGGCAGGTAGGTTTCATTTTTCTTTCTTTGCGTCCTCAGCACCTAGCATAGTGCCTGGCAGAGAGTAGGTGCTTAATACATGTTAGTTATATTGAATTGAGTTAAAAGAACCATTGTTTTGCCATAACTTCTCTGGGCCACTGTGATATTCTTCTTGGCATGTGACAAACTATAGCTTAAAGTGCTAATTCAAACTAATTCCAGCTTGACCTTTCACCCTTGATCCTTTCAGTTTGTTCCCAAATTACTTTGTGATTAAAATAGTTAACTGTTTTTAAGTGGTTTATAGAAAGTTTCTCTCACTTCCCTATACCCTCCCCCTACTCCCCATAGTCTTGGCTTATTTATTCCTTGGAAATATCACAAATCTATATCTAGCTTGTGATCTCCTAGCTTTCTTTCCGTATCGTGGTTTCCTATGCTTCTGCATCCAACAAAGCTCTATATTGCAAGTTTTTTCCTTCTCTCTATTTCCTCCCCATCCAATCTCATTTGGTTCCTTTCATGCCTGAATCTTGAGCATCTCCAGGCCTATATATCTTGATTTCCTTCCCTTGTGAGTTATGGCAAAACAGCTAGCTTTGGTCTCATCTTCAAATTTCATTTATCTGTGGTTCTGAATTGATAATAAAGATGTAAAATAAAGTTTGACTCCTGGGGCCCCACTTGACACCTCCCTTCAGCAAGATTCATTTCTGTTCATTTGTTTATGCTGTCAGCCATCCAGGCTTGAGAAGGATACTAGCCAATACAGTTTGAAATCATTTTGCAAGTAAAATTTTGTGTAACACCATCAAACCCCCTTTGGAAAGTCTGAATATGTATATGCACACCCTTCCTAGATTCATTTCAACCTATTTCTGCCTGAGACAATTTTGAAAATCTGATGATCCTTATTGCTTATTTTGTGGTCACTTAGACATTTGCTCATTTTCTGTGTATTGCTTGTTCCATTATTTCTCTAAACGTTTATTTCAAATTTACCCAGTGGAAATTCTCCAGAGATTCTTTGTTCCCTTTCAGACAGACTACAATTTGTTTTCTGTACAACCTCTTCTCTTCTGGTAAAGTTTATTTCCATAAAATGTCTTGACTTGACCAGTCAAATTTAGGCCAGAAATTCAGTCCCAGACTATTGATAAGAAAGAATGCATCTTAATGAATGAGCTCAAGAGACATGTAAACCAGGTGTTTTGGAAAAGGGTATAGATTGGAAGCCATTGCAGCTTTCCCCAACCTGTATCTATTACCCAAGCCTGGGAACATGCCCAGTGCTTGAACTCCCCTCTCCCACTTCCCAGGGTGATAAAAATACCTTACAAGGTAAATATCACTTAGGTGGATCTAAATTCCAGGTAAGTCTTTTTTGTATATGGCCTGTGCTCTTTTTAAGTCACAAGCCCTACAAGGTTGGCAGTCCCTTTAGTCTAACAAAAGTCCCAATTTATGTGGATAGAATCTTAGTGTTGGCAATACTGCATTTGGAGGTCAAAACATATTGATGAGGTTAAAGAAAAATGATGAGGTAGGGAACCATAGGTTTTTAGGGGTGCTTGAGACCCAAAAATACCAACACACCGGGTCCTACCAAATGAATTCAACTCAAGCCTTCTCAGCCAAGGAAAAACACAAAGTTTATTAAGGAGTCACCATATTACGTTGTCTTAAGAAATCTTACCTTTAGTGACCCTTGTTTTCACAAGCAGGTCAGACTCAATCTACTGAGCTATATTGAATCTGAGCACCTTCAAGGAGGCAAGATGGGTCTTATATACAGAAAGATTGTGGGAGGGATTGAGGGGTGGTCTGGGGTGACTAGAGGAGGGGTTTAGGGAGGGTTATAAGGAGGAGTCTAAGGAGGCTCTTGGTAGGACTGGGGTGACTAGATTCCAGGAAACAAGAGAATGGGATTTTGATGGGATCAAGGGTGGGAAGCAGCTAGACAATAGAGGGCTAGGCTAGGTAGAGATTTAGGCCTAGATGATGAAAGGCTTATGGCCTCAGGTGAAGGCCAGATCAAGTGGGAAGATTCAAGGAGAGTTCAAAGGGGTTCCCAGAGACTATATCTCATCAGTTTCAAGGGGGTTCCCAGAGACTGTACCCTCATCAATATGGAGGTGGCAAGATTAATTGGAGTGGTTCTATTGCTTAGAGCTAATAGCTAACTTTTATCTCTGTGTAGACCTCAATAAAGCTTACACCAGCAAACTATCAGTATGTTCCATTTCTCAGACCATAGGAATAATTTTGAACCCAGTGTCAGAGACTAAGACACCTATCATACAATTTGATGAACAAGGAGCCTACTATAGTGCTTAAAGGTCTGTGATGAGAAATTGTGACTATACTTAAGATTTATTGGTACAGATAACTCCCACTGGATGAAACTGTTTATTAAGGCAGGTTGTTATATTGTTCACAACCTATTGTCTTGGAATATTGAGAGGTTCGACTGAGTTGCTCAGAATCATAGTAAGTATCACTGGTGGAACTTGAATCCAGGACTTCCTAATTCTGAGATTAGCTTTTTATCCATTACGTACGGCATGCTGCCTTCAATGTAAACATTGAAAAGGACTTTACTCAAAATTTAGTCTGACTCTTTCCCTGATGCAGAAATGTCCTGCCCAATATTCCTGATAAGTGATCATTCAACTTCTGCTGGAATCCTCCTAGTGACAGCAAACCCACGGCCCAAGAAGGAATCCATGCTGTTTTTGCATAGCTCTAATTTGTTCGGAAGTTTTTCCTTATATTGATCCAAAATCTTCTATTAATTCATCTGCATTTATTTAGTTCTGCTCTTTCAAGCCATACAGAGCAAGTCTCATGCTTCTTATGTGGGGCAGCTTTTTAAATATTTGAAATTAGTCACTAGGTTCCCTCAAATCTTTTCTCAAGGATAAATCCTCCCACTTATGTAAATTTGACTCTTAATGGCTTGGTCTCTAGTCCTCTCAATACCCCAATCACCCTAGTCTGGATGTGCTCCAGGTTGTCAATGTCCTTTCTAAAATGTCTTGCCCAGATTTATATGTAAAACCCCAGATGTGATTTGACACAGGCAGAATATAGTGGGATTATGATCTCCCTCATTCTAGATTCTATACTTTTATTAATCTAATTTTGTAGCCTAAGACTGTATTAGCCTTTTTTGACAGCCCTCTCACATTGCTGGGTTTCAGTCCATTAAACCTACCCTCCATCTTTTCTTTAGGAATGATAGCATACTGATCTCTCCCCCATCCCATACTTGTTTCATTCTAAGTGCGATAATTTACATTTATCTAAAACACATTTCATCCTGCTTATTTAGCCTACCGTTTCAGCCATATATAGCTTTTTAATAGGGAGTTTGGTGCTGAACCTAAATTCCAGACCTGGGTTAGAATATTACCTCTTCCACTTGCTAGCTGTGTGATGCTGGCAAGTGTCTTAATTTCTCTGAATTTAAATTGCTTCTTCCATAAAATGGGGGAGTGAGTGCCTACCTAATAGCACTTCTGTGAGGACAAATGAAAAAGGGCATATAACATACTTTGCAAATTTGAAAGTGCTATAGAAATATCACTTATTAGCAGAAGATTAGTAATCTAGAAGACAGTTCGGGATTTTTGCAGACAAGTGAATGATTGCAAAGTTAGCTGCTTCTTACACTTCCTTTTCCTTTTAGTTTTTAAAATATGAAGAGCAGAACTTGTTCCTGGGGAAAATGTTGAACCTAGTAAAGTTTATTATCTCTTCTTCCTTTCTCTATCACCTTCCATTTGTTTCCTTGCGATATTCTATTTTCCCTTTCTCCCTTCTCCTGTTCTCTGACATCTGGCCTATTTTTGGTAGTTCCTATGAAAATTTTAGTTGATAAAGTGCAGATTAATCGGTGCAAATGCATGACCACCCTCTCTTAGAGCAGCCTAATAGAAGTGGTGCGGTTTAGTGGAGAGAACATTGTACTCCCAGTTAGATAAGATCTGGTTTTAAAAGCTACATTTGACCTTTATTAGCTTTGTGACCCTGGCTAAGATAATCTAACTTTACTAGGCTCAGCTTCCCCATCTGTTAAATGGAGACAGTAGCATCTGTTGTGATTACCTCATAGGGTTGTTGCAAAGATCAAATGAAATAATGCATGTCGAACACCTTGCCAACTTTGCAGGGTGGATTAAATGGGGAATCTTTGAATCTCCCAGATACAAAGCTGTGAATAGTATCATGGTCAGAGTTGGGGTTTGATACTTTTGGGAAGGGAGCCTTGCTT
Source organism: Trichosurus vulpecula (assembly GCF_011100635.1). Taxonomy (NCBI): domain Eukaryota; kingdom Metazoa; phylum Chordata; class Mammalia; order Diprotodontia; family Phalangeridae; genus Trichosurus; species Trichosurus vulpecula. Next base: position 235,001,102 of record NC_050579.1, on the reverse strand, counting down.
GAATGTATGACAAATGACACTTTATAGACAGTCAGTTCTCTATACAGGTCTAAGAGAGACGTTTCTGCAAGACGTTTCTGGTATTGTTCTTCTGTTGGTTGCATGTGGAACTGCACCAAGGTCAGAAGAAATGAATTTGAACCCTTACTCTTAGTAGTTGTGTGGCCTTGGATGTCACTTTCCTTTCCTGGACCTCTCTTCTACTAGATTGTTTTTAGGTTCTTTCCAGAGCTAATATTGTGTGATCCTAAGTTTGACTTGACTCAGGGAAGCAATGTTAATTGCACTTTGCAAATAGAGGTATTAATCTCCTCTTAGTATGGTGGTTATTGCCATTGTCTGATATTGGATTGTTGTTCCTCATTTTCAGTTGTGTCCAATTCTTTGGGGTTTTCTTGGCAAAGATACTGGATTGGTTTGCCATTTCTTTCTCCAGCTCTTGTTACAGATGAGTAACTAAGACAAAGAGGCTTAAGGGACTTGCCACTGGAGTCACACAGCTAGTAAGTGTCTCCGAGGTCAGATTTGAACTTGGGTCCTCCTGACTCTAGGCCTGGTGCTCTATAGACTGTGTCACCTAGCCAAACCTTGGGGACGGATACCAGAGAGTTAAAACTCATATGACACACTAATGAGCTTAAGATGGTTTGAAGGAGGCAGCCTCCTTGTCCATCTCTCTTAGTGATGTGTAATGAGTTCCTTAATAAGGCTGATTCATCAGCGAACAATATCCTGGGCCACCTAATTGGAAAGTCTTCTTGGTTGGAATTTCCCTTCCACAAATAGGGCATGCACAGGGATTATTTTTTGGCAAAGCAGGATTTCCTCAGCCAGCTCCTGGCCTACATGTTTTGGCAGCATGAGATCCCACTTGGTTCTGCCACAGAGGGGAAGAGAAACCTTAGAAAACTATCTGAGTATTTTAATAAAGTACCCCCAAAGGAAGAAAAGAGCCACCAGATTTATTTTGTTTGACAAAACTTTAATTAGAAAACCCGTCTCCTCTGATTATAAAAATTACACAAGCTGATAAATCTTGGTAAGTTATAGAGAGAATAATCTTTATGAACATTTTATACCTATTAAAAAAGTTAAAATAATTAACAGCATTCATCAGATTAATTTTCCCCCACATTGTTTTCTAATATAAAAAAGCATATAGTCATCAACCTTTATATAAACTCATATATGTCTGTAATAGCTTTTCAAGATGGGAAAGGGAGAATATTCACATTTCATTGATGATGTTAATAATTGGGGATGAATCAGAACTGCCAAAAAGCTGAAGCATGGTATTGTTTATGACTAATTCCATGTAATGAATTTGAATCTTCATCCAGATGCTGTCCAAATGATCTTTTGGCAGAAACTTGGATTCAAAATAGATATTCCATAGGATTGTCCCACTGGAAACAATAACCTATGGTTATTTTCATTTAAGAACATTTCTGAAATGCCTGCCCCATCCTTTTGTGAGCAGTTTTGTACCCGAAGGGTGTTAGTATTGAGCTGGTGTATTGTGTTACCTGTGGTGAGGGGTGGACTTTTGTCAGTAAGTGGGAAGTCTTCCAAGCCTTGAGAGCTTTCCTGCTCCACAGGCTGTAGGAACAGGCGTGAATGGAGAGTGCAAACACTCATTTGAATGTTTCTGATGTGGCTTCTAAGCCAATGGCTTGTACTCTGGCCTCTAGACCTTTGTCGAGTGAGAAACAAACACAGAGGAGCTTCTCCTTCATTCCTGGCCCAAAATGACATTCCACTGACATCTTGCCCATGGCCTATTGCTAAAATCAAGTGCCATCTCCTGTGTGGATGTGGCCAGTGTTATTGTTTTACTCAAAAATGTACAAATTATGAATGAAATATACATATGGCATGAAATATTCCCATTCACTGGTCCCTTTTGTGTACTCTCCTCACTGAACTCCTTTGCTTCAATTATGATCCACTATAATGTTACGGAAATGTAATCTTTTACTTTTCCCACAGTATGCTTCAATTACAAATGTTGATTTGTCTATGCAATAACACTTAATCATAAGAAAATTTTTAACTTGTAATCATTTGTGTTTGTTTGTGGAAGAGAAATAAAGAGCTTGAATAAATGGTTTGGTAAATGATGCTATTGTGGGTGTTGGGGTACTAAATACTATAACTAAACCTATAAACCTTCCACTTTTAGACTGAAGGTGAGCTACTAACTGGGAATTTCCTTTCTTTATCATCCCTAAATAAAATGTAGTCCATACTAGCATGGTAGAGTGAAAGAGACACAGGTCATAGATCCAGAAAAGCTAAATTCAGTTAAGTTCCCTAGATAAGTTCCATATCTTCTCAGAGCATCAGTTTTCCTGTATGGAAATGGGAGTAATGATAATCACACCATGAACCTCACCAAAGCAAAGAGATAAATGTAAGAATGACCACGACAATAACAGTTCACATATTAATTACATTTATGATGGTGCTGCCTCATGTGCAAATAGTACTTTAAGGATTATAGTGCAAAAAAATTCAGTGTGCTGCCTTATAGACAAAAGGTGGACATACTGAAGACTGCTCCCAATTCACAAATTATAGTCTAAATCTTTTTTTTTCCAGGCTAAACATTTTCAGACTAAAGATCCCTTCTTAACTAACAAATGGAAGCTCAAATGAGTCCAAAAAAATTGTACTCAAGCAAAGGGGTCATAGCCTGTTGGCAGAACTAGACCTTGGAGGATTTGGTGATGTTCATACAATCCTCCTCCCCCACTCCCTTTCCTCTTGCTCCCTCTTTTGGAATTATTTTATCCCCAAATGCCACCAAATGAAAGGGTTCTAATTGGATGGCTTTGTGCACACCATCAAACTGGGTTACTCTAATCAGAAACTATCTGGGAGGGAGCAGATATTCAACTTTGGATGCTTGAAGGAAATCATTTTGTGACCCTGGTGAACAATTTATCCCACATGTAAATTCCACATACAGGATACTGCTACGATTAGAAAACCAAACCAAAATACTGCAGAACCTTTATCAGCTTAACGCTTTGAGTAAACAGGCGATGCAGGGCTTTTATCTGAGAATAAGGTAGACGTGGAAACCTGACTTGAAGGGAAATGGATTTCACTGTCTTTGAACAAATACCAAAGCAAACTTAAAAGACAAATTTGACTATGCCTGACATGATATGCTTAGTATTGACATACCATATGTGCATATATATAGCCATACATACAGACATGTTTTATATGTATGTACGTGTACACAATGTCTATGTATCTATGCTTATGTATATACGTACACAACATTCGTATGTCTACACACAATACATGTGCAGGCACCCTATATGCACACACATACATACATGCACGTATATACACATACATATGCATGTATATATCCATATATCCACATATTACTGGTCCAGTCTATCCAAAGATAGATTGTACCTGTGATTTCATTGGTACAGAAAAACCATAGGTGATAAGACTCACTCTACCAATGTAGGTCAGCACCATCTCTGCAACTTATAGTCTTAAGTTATATACCTATACCCAGGATCACAAAATTTAAAAAAATGCAAGAGATAGATTTCATTATTTTTATATTATGAATATTTTAATTTCACCTGAGCACACATGTTCATCTTGGTATGGATGTGACCCATGGTTTTCAAATACTTGGGCAAGGAATCAGAAACTCAAGCAAATCCTATCAAGTTAAAAAAGGATTTAAACACAGGCATGGCAATATTCTATACATTTGTCATCTGATGAATAGTCTTAGCAAGTGTGGCAAGACTCACCACTAAAAGGTGACAACGAATGAAGACTAGGGCTGCGATTCTCAAAGTGTGGATCAGGGACCACTGTGGGGTCCCTAAGACCCCCTCCCTCCCAGGGGGTTTGCAAGGTTAAAACTATTTTCCTAACAATACTAAGATATTTTAATTTGTACTATGGCAAAAGCTGTTAAGAGGTTCTCAACAATTTTTAAGAGTGAAGAACGGGTCCTGAGGCCAAAAGTTTGAGAACCACTACGCTAAGGCATAGAGGGGTTGATGTCTACCTTGGTGGAGGAAATATTCATAGCAAAAAAAAAAAACCCAAATCCTTGGCACTAAAGTTGAGAAAACTTCTTTTGTAGTCATATCAAGCTCAATTTTTATAAACAAAAGAAAAAAAACTACTACATAGCAGTGAATGCTAAAATTACGTAAAATGCAACAAACTAGGAAGATACTAAAATTTATATGAAGCATTATATCAAATAAAAAGAGATAGTCCTTTGAGCATAAAAGTAGTTTTAGTCCTTGTCCTCATATTCTACTGGCTCCTGAGAGTTGGCGTTGTTTCATTCTTCGTATTTATAACCTCAGCCCCTAGCATCACTACTATGGTAAGTGCTTAATAAATGCTTACTTATTGATCTGCAGAGCAAAGGACCCTGTCTCTTACCATTCTATAAAACTGTGGGCATTCCCCTAGGATCCCAAGAGGACAAAAATTTCAGTGGTTCTGGCAGAAGGACCATCAGTGAAGGTTACTAATGGGATGATAAGAGGAGAAGTCAATAACCCACCATGAGTTGAAAAATCGAAGAGATAAAAACTAAAGTTGATTAAATAGGGCTCTATGAGAAAAGCTTCCTAAATCTCTCCTCCATTGACAAGTTCCCCATTTCCCCTCAACACACTCTCAGACATTAAAGGACTAGTTAACCATCTTGCAGAACTGATGACTTAATTGTAAGCACCTGTTTTAGATAATAAATGAGTAATTAACATGCACTTGGCAGGAGCAGGCAGGGTATCCATAAATTACCCAGTTTTTTTAAAAGCAAAGAAATATTCACCTGATCATAGAAAAATTTGAAACTGGAAGAGACCATAGGAATCATCTCGTCAAACCTTCTCTTTTTATCACAGAGAAAATTGAGACTGAGAGAAAGCAAGTAATTTTTCCCTGTTCACAGAAAGAATAGAAAGGCCAGGATTTTAACTCATATCTTCTAACTCCAAATTGAGTACCCTTTTCAACTCTATCATGTTGAATGGTGTGGCAATTTTTTTTTCCATATTTATATTGGGTAAGACATGGGTAATAGCCTATTTCAACAACTAATGAATTAGGATGGCATTCTGTGGATCTCCAGTTCAAGAAGAAGCAGCATATTGGCTACCTGTACCATCTGTGGTTACTTGGATTATTCTTAATTTTTTCCAATTTTCTTAATTTCTTTTCTGTTGAAATTCTATGACTGTGGTCACTTAGTCCTTGATATAGCCAATAAGAAGATTATTTCTTTTTACGGATTCTGGTTTCTAAAATAACGTGGAGATCAGGCAATAGGTTCTTGTCTAATAGAATGATAACCCAGATGCTAACCTTTCCTTGTAATTCACAAGGCAAAAGTTCATTAATCAGTTTACTCTCAATTTGAGAATGATGGTAGCTTAGGTCTGGATGCATGGAATACTTGAGACATTGAAAGTCCTCTATAATCTGCCATTACCCTACTTATCTCTCTTTATTTCCCCCACTACTTCTCAATAAGCATCATGACCCAGTGGCTAAAGAGCTCTGATTTTGAGTCAATGTTAGCTAATAATAACAGATAACATGTGTATAGTGCTTTGAGGTTTGAAAAGTGCTTTACAAATATCTAATTTTATCCTTACAACAACACTGGGATGTAGGTGCTATTACCACTCCCATTTTACCGACAAGGAAACGGAGGCAGGAAGTGACTTGCCTAAGGTCACACAGATAGTTAAGTGTCTGAAGCAGGATTTGAATTTGGGTCTTCTTGACCCAAGTCCAGTGCTTTACTGTGCCACCTAGCTACCTCAACGAAGGACTGCAAATGACTGGCTATGTGACCATGGGTAAATCCTTTAATCTCTCTGACATTTTATCATAAGCAAAATAGGGATCATAAATCCCTATATTTATGACATAATGAACAGAGGGCTGACCTTGGAGTCAGGAAGAACTGGATTCAGGGTTTGCCTCTAGCACATACTCTGAAGAACACCAGCAAGCCATTTAACCTCATAGTGCCTTAGGCAACTATCTAAAATGATAAATTAGAGAGGCATTGCCAATCTGCATTGCTGGAGGGAGTTTCCACACTTGGAGTTGTAATTCTCCATCCAGTTGAAATCAGCAGACTAGACCAGGGGGAGATAGGGGAGAGAGAAGGAGAAAGAGGGAGAGAGGGAGGGAGAGGGGTCAGGGACAGGGGGAAGGGGATTAGGAAAGGGAGAGGGGGAGAGGGAGGGAGAGAGAGAGGAGATAAACATACCTGAAATACCTCATTGTGTTGGTGTGAAGCTGCAATAAGATAGTATATGTAAAGCCCTTTAAAATACCCTAGCCAGGGTGGACTAACTATTCCCTGAATGTGCCAATCTCCGTTTTTGTTCACGCTACTCCTTTCATTGGAAGTGTTCTCCATTCTCTCAAGTCTAAACTTTGCCTCATCTTTCAAGTCCTACTTCAAGTCTTCTCTCCACTTTGAAATGTATCCTGACCACTCCATCCATCACTGATTCTTCTTTCGTCTGAACTACCTCTAGCCTGTACTCAGACTTAGTTTCATACTGTCTTGCTTTGTTGGCTCTTGTTTCCTATGAGAAGTGTGGCTCTCCACCTAGAATTGTAAGCTCCTTTAGAATCCAAATCATGCTCTCTCCTTCGCCAGCAATTCACCCAATGCCTAGCCCAGTGATAAGCCCATGGTAGGAGCTTAGACAGTCGAATAAAGGAAGGCACCAAGATATCTGCTACTTTGCTTGAAATAAGAAATGTTTATGGGTTTGCCTTGCCTCGGAACAACTTTGTTTATAGGAAGCTGAAAATATTGTCATTAGGGGATAAAAAAAAGATGTTAGTGTCCAGGACAAATAATTAGTTATTTTTAATTCATTTTTTTTTCAATTCTCCAAACTTGGGATCATAAACATAATCATTAGGCCTGGAAGGGATGACAGAGGTCATCTAAAAGATGGGAGATGTTTGAATAATTGTGATAGCTAACATTTATATGGGACAGCTAGGTGGCACAGTGGATAGAGTGTTGGACCCGGAGTCAGGAAGATTCATCTTCCTGAATTCAAATCTAGCCTGGGACACTTACTAGCTGGGTGACCCTGGGCAAGTCACTTAACCCTGCTTGCCTTAGTTTCCTCATCTGTAAAATGAGCTGGAGAAGGAGATGGCAAATCACTCCAATATCTTTGCCAAGAAAACCCCGAATGGGGTCAAAAAGAGTCAGACAGCATTTGGAACAATTGAACAATGACATTTTTTTTGTTTTTGGGTTTTTTTTGGCAGGGCAATTAGGGTTAAGTGACTTGCCCAAGGTCACACAGCTAGTACATATGTCAACTGTCTTAGGTTGATTTAAACTCAGGTCCTCCTGACTCCAGGGCTGGTGCTGTACTCACTGTGCCACCTAGATGCCCTCACAACAATGACATTTTTATAGCACTTACTATGGGCTAGAAACTGTGCTAAGTACTTTACAATTTTCATCTCATTTGATCTTCACAAGAACCCTAGGAGATAGGTGATATTATTATCCCCATTTATATTAAAATCCCCATTTTATAGATAAAGAAACTGAGGCAAACAAAGATTAAGTGACTTGCTCAGGGTCAAAAAGCTAAAAAAAGTCTGACACTGCATTTGAATGAAGGTCTTCCTGACTCTAGCCCTGACACTCTGTCTATTGTGCCACCTTGCTGGCCCAATCTTTATTCTTTGAGAATCAAAATTATTTAATTTTTTTATCTCGTTTAGTTTTGTATTTGTATCTCTAGCACCTGGTAGAGTGCCTTGTATGTTGTAGTCACTTAATAAATGTTTGTTGATTGACTGTGGATTAATCTCATTCAAATCTCAAATTTAATGGATAAGGAAAGAGATCTAGAGAAATTAAGTGACTTGCCAACTAACATAGAAGCATTAAATGGAGCCACAACTTGAATCCAGACCCTTTGATGCCACATACAAGGCTTTGCCACTCTAATACACTTCCCTGAAGGTGACATTGAGAGCACAATCTTTCTGCTTAATGAACAAATGTTACCCAATCAATGGTACCCAGGTACCCAATCAAATTGTCAATTACATCAATCAACATACATTTATTAAGCACTTAATATGGATTAGTCATTGTCTGAAGTGTTGGATTACTCCCCCAAAAGTTAAAAAAATAGGACAATAATAGCGCCCACCTTTCTCTTCAATTTTTAGAAAAGAATTGTCTACTTCCTTTTCTTTTTGCCAACTTTCATTTCTGTTTTTCTCCCCAACTCATATTCCTCAAGGCTTTCTAAGGTTCATAATACACTGTAAACAAATTTAAGTACTTTTTCCTTGGCTGAGGTTCCTAGGATTTGCAATTACATTATAGATGCATTTTGTCAAATTTCAGACCCAGACTCTGGAATACAGCAGAGACTAGGCTTGGTAAAGCTCCATCTTGCACACTGGGAAACTGGGGGGAAAAACTGGTTCTGTACAAGATTTCTTCTCAAAGTCATTAAATCCACGAAAGAACTGGGCCCCTCACTTTTGGAACAGCATCATGAGATCTCACTGTCTCTTAAAGGAATTGCAGAATGAGAGGCATTATGACCGAGAGCTCGCCAGTGAGGAAGATATAAGATAAGTCTCATCTTTGATACATACTGGCCTTGTGACTCCTGGGCAAATTACTTAACTTCTTAATGTCCCAGGCAACTCTCTAAGACTTATAAGTTGCAGAACCATTGTGATCTATATTGGTAGAGGGAGGTCATTATGAAATTGCCAATTATCACCATTATTTCATTACCAATGAAATCAGAGGTCTGCTCCCCCTTCCCCCCCCCCCCCCCCCCCCCCCCCCACAAACAACAACAAACCAAACAGATCTTGTTTGAATATAATAGTAACCCATTGATATTAAACTCTACACTGAGATGAAATGTGGGAACTCTGTTGATTAACTGAAGATGAGACCTTTCCACCTTCCCAATCCCCCAGCCCCTGCCATGAAGTCTTCTGATTCTAAATCCAGTTCTTTTTCTACTGTCACACACTGTCCCACGCTTGCCTTCTGAGTAAATAACATCAACTTATTCATTCCATATACATCACTAGAAGCAAATGCATCACAGTGAACATAGGATTGACTTTGGAGTCAGGAATGCTTATGCTCAAAGCCTAACCGCTACTTCTGGGCAGTAGAAAGAATGCTGCATCAGAAGTCAGAGGACCTGGGTTTAAATCCTGGCTCTGATCCTTGGTACCTTTTTAATCTTGGGCAAGTCTGTATCTTCTCTGGGCCTCAGTTTACTAATCCATAAGATGATGGAGTTGGGCTAGATGACATTTAAAGTCCTTTCCTAGTCTAGCTGTGATCTTCCACATTAGTCTCTTCCTACCCTGGGGAACTCTCTAAAACTAAATTAGGTGTTACTGAACTACATCAATGGTTGAAGTTTCTACACTGGAAGGTCCCTATAACAGTGAAAACACATACACATCTGCGCTCCTCTTCTCTACCTTGTTCCCAAACAAAAATAATATCACCCAAAGAAATCTCAAGTACCAATCTTGAGCAATTTAGCTCAGGCAATTGACAAATTGCTTAATTTTTCATTAGAAGGCCTTGGTTTGAATTCTGGCTCTGCCAGTTACTACTTGTGACCTTGATCAAGTCACTTAAATTCCATAGGCCTCAGTTTCTCCATCTGTAACATTAGGGGGTTGAAATAGCAGAGGCAACTAGAGCACTGAGTCTGGAATCAGGAAGCCCTGAGTTCAAATCCAGCCTAAAACACTTCTAGCTGTGTGACTCTGAGCAAATTATTTAATCTCTGTCTGCCTCAGCTTCCTAAACTGTAAAATGGGGATAAGAGTAACATCTCACTTCTAGGATTGTTGTAAGGATCAAATGAAAGAATATTTGGAAAGCACTTAGCATAGTGCCCAGAACACAGTAGAGCTTAAAAAAAGTTTTTTTTCTTCAAGTTTAAATCTAAGATCCTATGATAGCATTAGTCTTCCCAATACTAACTGCTATTACAGCAGTTTGAGTAATTGAGTAGCTGCCCACACTGCAGTCAGTCTTCACCATTCTTTTTTCTTATCCCTTTTGTGACAGAGATTGATTCTGCTTAGGGAGCTCTCTATTGCCGTCTTTCCCTCTGGAGAAAGGAATCCTATTTCTTCTATTAGCACTCGAGTTCAAGAACCAAGAAGAAAATGCCTAAAAAGATGTAGGAAAAATACCCTATCCAAAATACAACTTGTGGCACAAAAACTTTCCGTTGTTTTCCTCCTTTCCCACTCTGCTGAGATGTTTTGGTGGGGCCACTGGGGCATTGATTGGGCCAATTGTCTTAATTTTGTTATCTCCTCTTGGAAAGTCACAAGTTTTCCATTCCTTCTTCCAGTCTGAGGGGGAAAAAAAAAAACAAGCAGCTCACAGGTGTATGGCACAAGTGCTTTACCTATACAGATGATATAATTTTCATCCTTACAGCAACTCTGTGATGTAGATGGTAAAACTACTGCTACCTCCATTTTGTAGATAAGGAAAGGATCTCAGAGAAGCAAAGGGGCTCATACAAGGTCCTACAGCAAATAAGCGGCAGAGTCAGGATTTGAACCCTAACATTCTGATTCCAGAGCATCCTCTTTGAACCGCAACTGTACTATGGGCAAAAAAAAAAAAATCACTTCTGGTTTCCACCTTTGGTTGTAGCTTCCTATTTAACGAATGAGCCAATGAGACTCTCACATTAAACGATTATGAGGAGAAACTGCTAGAATTAGATAGTGAAAATGTGATTTTAAAATACATTTTCTTTGTGATACCAACGTAAATTTCAGTGATTCTTTAAAGCATATGATAGATCCAGATGAGTTCCTTTCAACTTTGGTAGCTTTTTAGGACTTTTGGTATTTTTTGGCTTTCCCATAGTACCTTGGATCTGGCCAAGCATCTTAGAACTCCTCTGTAGAATGAGGATAATAATATTTACACTGTCCACCTTATAGGATCGTTGTATAGAAAGTGCTTTATAACCCTCAAAATTTTATATAAAAGCTTGACACAGAGTAATAAGATATCATAGTTCTTCTGTGAGAATGTCCCTCTTTTCCCTTCTCCCCCGTCTTGATCGGCCCCAATTAAATATTCCTAGTTCTTTCAGTGGATCTCAAAATGACATCATTTCAAGCTCCATTCTCAATCTTTTTTGCCCTCCACTGGATTAACTCTATTTGTGACACCCAGTGATAACAATATTCTCTATGTAGTCTTAATAAGGCAGAATGCAGTAGGCCTATTTTTCCCTTTTATACACTGCCTTTATCAAAATAAGTGCCAAATTCGATGAAAAGCTAAAAATGAGAAGGGTGTATATGTTATAACAGAAACTCCAACTTTTGTTTAAATAAGCTGTTGATTCTGAGAAACTATAAGTGGGCAAAAAAAGGACTTTGCTTCTGTCATTTTAAAAACTGAAGTTTAGGTGACAAAAAACAGTTTCCTTAGATAACAGAAAGAGCTGAGAAACTAGAGAGGCTGGAAAACACTTAGTTTCTTGCCAAGAGAACAAATATGGCAACCGAAGACAACAGTGATTTGAAGTATAAGCTTAGGAACAAAAAAAAAAAAACAATAGGGAAGAATTATGTAAGTAGTATAACCTCTCAGAACTGCGAGGAAAAAAAGAGAAAGGATCTTGTAGGGAACTTGGTATTAGATTCAGCTGATACTGATTGAAACCAACAAGAACAATAAGAGTAGGTTGGAATTTGAAGGACAACAAATAGAGGAGAAACAGAACAGATCTATTGGTGCTTTTATAGAGATGTATTTTTATTGTCAATGATAGCTGACCCATGAAGTTTGGTCTCGGTTGCCTTCATACCTAATGTTCCTTATGAAAGATGGCAATGACACACAAGATGGATTTGAATACAGCAACTAGACCTGAGCAAGAAATCGGTGAAACCATTATAGGAAATAATTGATTCCTCAAAGAGAGGATGATTCCAAGAGAATAGAAAAAAGTCAGAGACTGCTTCTTCCAAAAATAAAAAACCTCCAGAAATGCAAAAAATGACCCATCATTATCAAATATTTACTTACATGACTACCTTTCATCTCTATAAAACATTGATGATGATGATGGCCTATGCATGCATCAAGGATACATATACTTGATGAAAACATGAGAAAAGAAGAGATAGACATTTTTCTGATAATTGTCTAGAGTGTCTTTATGACTACAAGACTAGAAAGTATAGACTCTAAGCCTTGATGTGTTTATTGCTTATTAGTTTTATAAAGAGCACTTGACTCAGTTGAACAAATTACAGCCTTGAAAACTTTCCGCAAACAGGGTATCTCCCACACATATGGTAAGATTACAAAAGGCTCTATGAGATACAAATATAGAGATATCTTTTCCAACAATTCTGAGAAATGATATGAAGTGAGGTCTTAATACCTAATTTTATCACCAGGATCAATTTTCTAATATCAACAAAGATGTCTTAGAGTCTATACAAAAAAATTCCCTTTTTAATGGCAAATTTTTTCCAAACATTTCTGTTGATGTATCATAGCATTGCACTAATCACATCAGGCCCCCAAACACTATAAAGTATTCTTAGTGAAATTCACAGCAACTTAAAACAGATTGTTCTAGTCATTCATAGTGGGCAAAATGCACATTTTTCCCACACTAGGGAATGCACCTGGATGGGCCTCCTTTTGAGTTACTCCATCAACGTACATTTTGGAAAGGCGTTACAAGTTACAATGAATAATGAATGAACTGGCCCAGAATTAACTAGGAAGGGACCATGAATCTGGGTTGAGTTTGTGAGAATGTAAGTTCTTTGTAATTAGGAATTCTTTAATTCATTGTGTTTGTGTCCCCAGCACTTAGTGCACTGTTTGACGTATAGTAGGGGGTTGAGTCAATTGATTGTAATGACCTTAATGCATACTTCCATAAAACCCCATATTTTTAAACCAACATTTTCATTTGGCTGAAATTGTCTTTGCAACTTTGAGAAAATCACTTACCATCTATGTTGTTTCAAGTTACTCCCTTGGACTGTCCTAAGTCATAGAACGGTTGTGATTTATATTTGCAGAAGGATTTACTGCACCAAGAATTTCCCACTTATTATATTGCAAATTATTCAAGTAATTCCATATTCATATTCTACCAGTAATTCTATGTGACTATGAATCAACTTCAGAAATCAAAATGACAAGTAACTCTAAAAGTAGTGGGAAGATTAATGATGGCCATTGCCAAAATGACCTATTTAGAGAGGTTCCTAAAAGACATTATTCAGGTCAACTATGACTAGAAGAGGAGTTGTGTTAGTTGTATAAAAACAATGAGATACAATGGATGAGAAACCCATGTCTTACATTAGTTCCTCCCAAATATTAAAATAATGTGAGAAAGGCATTCAGCACATTTGGTGGACCTTTTTTGGAGAATTTATATAAAGATGTGGAAAGAAATCATGTAATTGAAGCTGTAGGGATTGCAAGCTACATTTTTAGATAAGGATACCTATGCCAATTAAATTAAGCATCTATCAAAGTATGAAAAATAGTCTATTAGACTTTTTCATTGCTGAGTCACACTGTTGACTCATATTAAGCTTATAATCCACTATAACACTTCGATCTTTTCCTTATGAAGTATTACCCAGTCATTTCTTCCCAGTCATATACTCATGGTATTTATGTCTTAAACCAAAATTGTACAAACCCAAATTCAAGCCCACACTTTACATTTATCCTTCTTTTGTCTGATTTTTATTTGACTTGATCCATTGTTCCAGTCTGTCAAAATTTTGGTTCTCCACTGTATTAGCTAGCTTTCCAACCTTCAGGTCAAAAACGTTGAAAGCCTGTCATTTAAGTCATTCAAATCATTAATAAAATTGTTGAATGAAATAAAGTCAAGGATAGAACACTGGGGCATTTGATTAGAAATCTTTCCAGGTTAATATCAATCCACTAATCATTTCACTTTTGTTCCAGTCATTCTGCCAGTTCTGCACCTACATGATTGAATAGGGCAGTGTGGTTTAGTGGAAAGAACACTGGACTTGGAGTCAGGAGAAACCTGAGTTCCTCTGCTTATTTACAATGAACCAGTCACTTAACTACACTTAAACTTAGTTTCTTCACCTCCAGAATGTATTATCTCTTTCACAAGTTTGTCATGAGAATCAAATGCAATAATGTATGTAATATGCATCAGAAATCTTAACATACTAGGCAATTTCAGCTATTTTCATTTGTCCCACATTTCATGACAAAGCTCTCAGATCATCAGAAGTAAAAGAATGAAAAACAACAAAAACAATCTTATACAATCAGAGAGGCATCTGTGATTTATGCTGCTTGGTCTTCTATCTATCTGTCTGTCTGTCTATCTGTCTATCTATTTATCTATCTGTCTGTCTATCTATCTGTCTATCTATCTTGATCTATGTACCTCCCTGCCACCTATTTATTGACATGCTTTGTTCCTTTATTTTTTAGTTTTTCATTTTACTCTGCTTGGTAATGATATCAAGGAAGCCAGTTTTGTGTTGTTCCTTTGTGTTTGCTCCTATTGGTTTTACTGAAGTCTCAGGGTCCCAAGAAAAAGTATCTACATAACATAGCCAACTTTATTGCACATTTGCTTTTTTTTTTAAGAGAAGGGATGTAGGAGGGAGACAAAAAATACTTAGTAATTGAAAAAAATAATAAATCTGTGTCTTCCTTAGGATCTCAGGATTTGCACTAGGGAGTTTAGAGGTCATTTAGTCTATCCCCCTTATCATGGATGAAGAAACTGAGGCCCAGAGAGTTTAAGTGACTTTTTCAAGACCACACAGGTAGTAAGTAGTAGAACTGAGATCAAGCAAAGGTCCTTTGATCCCAAGTCTAGTGTTCTTTCCATTATGCCATACCTGGTGTCACTTACTTCATGAAGCCTTCTCTGACTCTTCTGGTTGAAAGTGGTCTCTCTCTTCTAAAAATAGCATACTAACTGGAACTTTCCTTTGCCTTTATTCCATTCTGGCTATAACATGTTTTTTGCATGTATACACATTGCATTAGTCTTACTAGACTATAAGTCTTTTGAGGAAAAGGATTACTTTATTTCATCTTTGTATACTAATGCCTCTCACAGTGCCACATATCTGTTAGGTGCTGTATAAAGGTTTGAGTTGAATTGAACCATGAAGAGTCCCTGTGTTCTCTAGACCTGAATCTGTGCTTGGTATTGGACAGATGGGGGCCTCCTACATTTGTATTATATACAAGATGTGTCCAAAATCTTAGTGCAGTTTTGACTGTTAACTGTATGACTCTGGGCAAGTCACTTAACACTGTCTGCTTCAGTTTTCTCATCTGTAAAATGAGCTGGAGAAGGAAATAGCAAACCATTTTAGTATCCTTGCCAAGAAAACCCTGAGTGGGGTCATGTAGAGTCAGACACGACTGAAATTACTGAACACAACAACATGGCACAATTATCATGTGAGAAGGCAGAAAGGAATTAGAGAATAGAGTTTATGTCCCTCTCTCCCTCCTTCCCCTTTCTGTTTTTCTCTTCTCTCTCATGCATTGTTGTATTATGCTAAAACCCATAAGAGATTGTGTTAATATTATGCTCTTAAATTCCAATATTATACATGTCATTTTCTGGTCCTTTCTATACCATGCTACTACATATTTTCCTGCCATTTCTCTTTTACTCCCCTTTATATGATATCTTCCTTCCTTATAATGTTAGTTTTTTGAGGGCACAGACTGTTTTGCTTTCTTGTGTTTGCAACCTAGGTGCTTGGCATACCTGGCACATAGTCAACAATAAATTCGTATCTATTAACCAGCATTGCACAGGTGGCTAAGAGTCAAAATATTCTACTTTTATTAGAAGATTAGAGTCTATTCCTAACAAAACATGTGAGAAATAAAACTAAGACTAAGGAATAATGCTGGAACAACCAGGATGAGTCATAATCCCTTTTGCCAAGAGACAAGAAGAATTAGTAATGCTTAAGGATTGAGATATGACTATGGAGGAAACAAAGACTTTTTCTTGGATCTTAACTTGGACCTAAAGACCTCTGAAAGTCTGATTTTCATGAAATGCAGGTGAATATCAGGCATCATTTAAGGAACCAAAGCTGACGTTTATATTAAATTTCTAATCTAGACATTAACTATTGTTCTGGACTTAGTTATACTAGGAGGAGCAGTAACTAACAGTAATATAGTCCCTTAAGGTGTACAAAATGCTTTGGATATGTTATTTCATTAGATCCTCTCAACAACCCTGTGAAAAAGGTGCTAATTATTATCCCCCAGTTTTACAGATGAGGAAACTAAGTCTCAAAAATATTAAGTGGCTTGCCCAGAATCATATAACTAATACAGGTCTCCCCCGGGATTTACTCAGGTCTGTTCTGACACCCCTTCCAGCACTCTAGCTGATATTCCACTTACAAATATACTGTGATCTAAAGAAATTCCATTGAGAAAAGTACATACGGCATCTCCAAAAGCACACAGATGTACCCATTCTCATTCCATAATTCATACTTGCCTCCTCCATTTCCTCTCATCTTCTGATTACTGCATTAGAGTGGTGCCAATAAGAGCTAATTAAACCAGGAAGCTTCCCAAGCCACGTATGCAGAGTGCCAAAAATCTTCCATCATACAAGGACAGTGTGATTCCTTCTTGGCATTTTGGAGGAACAACAACTCTGTCAAATTATTATCACCTCTAATTAGCACACCTGTCAAGGCAATATTCTTTGCCTAAGACAGAATATTTCACCCAGAGGTGTGAAATTCTACCATTTTGAAAGCCAAGGAACATACCGGGAATTGGATTCTTAAAGTTTGAATTTCAGTGACTTGACTGAGTAAAGAGTAACCGCTTATTTACCAAAATATCCTAGTATTTATACATACATACATACATATATATATATATATATATATGTACGTACATACACACACACGCATATATATATATACACGTGCATACATACATATCTCAATATCATTAAAATTCTGTCTTACATGGTACAATATGTTGTACCATTCAGCACCCTGAAGAATATATTTTGGCTTGACTTTTTGGCTTTGGGGATATGTTGAGTGTCCAGGGTCTGTCTGCATCCTAGGCTATTCCAGAAGGTGTGGAAGGTTGGGTGGTGGGTGGAGTCTCCCTTCAGCAACCATGTCTGCTACTGGGTGCAGAACCTAAGTAGTATTGTGGATAGGGATCATTTCTGGAGTGTGGCCATAGAAAATTAGCATCAGCATGCCCTGAAGTCCCTGGCGACATGGTACTGGAATAGATTCTGTATAACTTAGAGTTGGAAAGGAACTTAGAGATCCTTATGTTTAAGCCCTTCATTTAGTAGAGGAGGGAGAGGAGATAATTTCAAAGGGGAGGCAGTCACCTATATTGCATTATCTTAGATCATCTTAGAGAGTAGAAGAAAGAATACTCATTTGGATTTTTCAGAATCTAGGTTTTGGTCTTTACTCTTACTAAGTCTATGACAGACTTAATAAACTTTGGGCTAGTCTGGTCCCTTTGACTGAAGACCTCAGTCTCCCCATTTGTGAAGTGACAAGGTTTGTGTGTGATGACTGTTAGAGTCCTTCCTAACATTTTAGTAAGTTAATAAGTTTCTTTGTATGTCTTTAGGAGCACTAAAATTGCAGAAGGACTTATTACACCTCTATGACCTTAGGTAGGTCACTTAATGTTTCTAAGTCTCAATTTCCTGATTTTTAAAAATGAGGGAGTAGGAATAAATAACCATTCTAGCTGAATATTGATGATTGTATGATTCTATGACTTAAACCACACACACACACACACACACACACACACACACACACACACACAAACACCCTGAGA
This sequence comes from Trichosurus vulpecula, assembly GCF_011100635.1. NCBI lineage: Eukaryota > Metazoa > Chordata > Mammalia > Diprotodontia > Phalangeridae > Trichosurus > Trichosurus vulpecula. The sequence goes on along the minus strand of NC_050579.1, from coordinate 234,983,128 downwards.
AAAAGCAGTTTGAATTAAATCTTAGACTTCTGAGAAATCACGAATTTGTGTGATTAAAAGAAGTCCAGTTCCAATCTTGCTTATATTGTAAACCTTTCAGTTTCCTCATTGACGTATAGATTTCTCATACAGGAAAACCGCCAGTATGCACTGTTTCTCAAAGTAACATTGCTTATTATTGGAATTTTTAAAATATGAAATGTGAATATCCATCTGATCTAATTGTCTTTTCATAAAAGCTGACATAAATGTTTGCTTCTTAAATGCATTCATTCTTTCCCTTTTCAAACAAACTGCTTTATAATGAAAGAATGGTACACATTAGGGCCTGGTGACAGGCTTAAAGAATGTAGTAAAACTTTAGATAAGTGTGCAGAACTCCATAGACATAGGCAGAACTCCTCTTCCTGGGATGCCCTTCACCACCCCATCTCCTTTCAACACTTTGCCCAACTTTCAAAGTCCATCTCAAATGCAACCACCTCCACGATTGCTTTCTCTAGTCCTAGTTGGAGAGGTTCCTCCTTCTCTGTGTGTACATTTAACACATACTGACTCACATTTTGAGTTGTTTTTCAATATATTCAGCACAGAAATAGAAGTGGTACCTTTCTTGTATGACCATCATTCAAGAATGTCTAATCCAAACAATCTTCTTCTCTGTTCCCTCATCTCCAATTAATCACCAAGTCAAAGTTTTGTACATTTTCCCCATGCAATGACTTTCATAATCATTTCTTCCTCTTTATCCCTACAGAGATCATAATTGGCACATGTCCTTCTCTCATACTGAAATAGCTGCCAAATTGGTCTCCTTACTTCCAGTCGTCCTACTCACCTCCATCTTTCAAAAATATCCACTATCACAATCAGGTGAAATTTTTTTAAAGTACTGTTTTGCCAAAAAGCCTGAAATATTTTGCTAGTGCCAACAGGTTAAAATGTAACATATAAAATATGGCCTGACATTTGAAAGCTTTTACAATATAGGTAAATCTATGATATCTTTTCACTGTTTCCCACTTTTCCTCTACATAAAACCTGAATCTGAGCCAGTTTGGGCAACTAACTTTTTTCTTAAGCATGAGTTAGGCTCTTCTGCCTCTGTACCTTTGCTCGGGCTATCACCTCTTCCTAGGATGCCCTTCCCCACCCCATCTCCTTTCAACACTTTGCCCAACTTTCAAAGTCCATCTCAAATGCAACCACCTCCACAATTGCCTTCTCTAGTCCTAGTTGGAGAGGTTCCTCCTTCTCTGTGTGTACATTTAACACAGTTTATACCGTTCACATGGCATGTATAATCTACACCCTCTTATTTTAGTTATTTGTGAATGTTTTTATCTTTCCAATCAGATTTAAAACTCTTAGAGGATAAGGCCTAGATATGGTTCATGTTTGTATCCCTTCCAATAATAGCTTTATGCTGAGTAACTGTTCAGTTAAGTGTTTTTTTAAATGAATGAATGAATGAATACAATGCCAAGTACCCTGTGAATGGTCAAAACCCATAGTGACTGATTTCCCTTCTTCTCCAGTGGCCAATGAGACTTTGGAGATGTTTAAATTTATGATGATGAGTGAATTTCCGAGCACTCCTTTTTTCATGGTGTAGTTTCTCTCTCCCATCTCCCATCTTTCCCTCCTTTTCCTCTCTCCTCTGCCTTTTCGTTTTTCCTTTTTAGGTCTTGCTGTTCTTTTTATTTAAATGACATTGCCAAATAATCAAAAAACAATTGATATGCACAAGCTCTGGCTTGAGATCCCTATTTTTGGCAAAAAATGTTTTGAGCTCTTGTTAGTACAGCCAAGCTCTCTACTCTCTTTGGGCATTACTGCTATGTGGCTGCTATAAAGGAGAAATAAACAATCATTAAAAAAACCCTGCACAAAGCCACACATTGCTCCCTGACTCATGCCTAATGTCTCTCTGTTCACCAGGTTACAAGGTCAGAGTGTGGAAAACGACAGGCAAACTATCTTTTGACATGAGCCTAAATTCTGTTGAAAATTTCAAGCTTTGCTTGCAAAAAAAATCCCATTATATTTGAGAAAGTTAGCCGAAAGTTGCTAGATGATAACAGAATTGAGAGATAGATGGGATTTTAGGAATTACCCAGTAGCTTTTCCTCTTCAAAATATAGGAAATAGGATATTGCAAACCAAGAGGGGAAATGACTTGGCAACTCATTGTAAGTAGCAGATCTGGGGTTTGAACTCAGGCCTTCTTATTCTGAATAGAGCAATCTTTTCACTGCATCACAATTCTTGAGAAATAAGTTTCTAGAATCTATTGTCCTGCCAAAAACAAAAATCACCTGCTCACCTGACATCCTTGTATATACCTTCTTGGCATGTATATTTTAACTCCTCCCATACATTCAATTCCAGCCCATTCCTCACCTCCATTGAATAATGTCAAATTTCCATTAACTCAAAAACAAAGTCTCTTTAGAAATAGCCCAGCCTAAACTTGGTGAAGCAAAGAAATGAGGAAATGACATCAGTGATGGGAAAGCTCTTAAAGTAAAAACGATTTTTAAAGGAAAATGTCTGTTAGAGAGAGGCAACATGATATTGTAGATAGAGCGTTATACCTAAAGTCAGAAAGACCAAGGTTCGAATTCCACCTGTGACTAACTGTACAGCCACGGGCAAGTCACTTAACCCTTTTGAATCTCAGTTTCCTAATTCATAAAATGGGGATAATAATAATTCTGTGCCCATAGTATCTATCACACAGGGTTATTGTGAGGTTCAAATGAGATAACATTCATGAAATACTTTTCAAGCCTTAAAGATAGATAGAAATGTTATCTTTTTCAGGGGTGGGAAGAGAAGGTCAGGAGTTCCTAGACCTATGATTTTCAGGGTGTTGGGAACTCTTAGTGTGGATACTCCTCTTGATTCTGGTGAGCAACTTTTCTATAATTGATAGTCACATGAAGTTGTTTGGGGCCCTGGGGGGGAGGTAAGCAAACTTGCCAGTGCTCACTCTGTATGTATCAAAAGCAATATTCACACTTGTATCTTCCTGACTCAAAGGCCAGCTCCCTATCTATTATGCCACACTACCTCTCAAATATCAGCTATTATTATTAAATTTACATATACCTGAAAAGTAGGCCAGCATCAGTGGTCCTGGAAAAAGCTCAGCAGAAATATATAGTAATCTTCCCATTATATATCAACACCTCTGTTTATCATAGTTCTGATACTCATAAAAATTCCTCATTATCTTAAAGATTAAATTGGATTTAGTAAATTTTCAGTAAAAAGTATTTTTTCATTCACAGAAAACTGTTCATCTATATATTGTCTATAGAGTAACAAGCATCCTCAGAATATTTGATTGCACATGGCCCATCATTTATTGGCTTTCATGAGCCATAAAATTATCATTTTATTATCATGTAACTAACATTTTAAAAAAGTTTTTGAAAGTCACTGCCTCTTAGATGGAGAACTACCGATTCGATACATAACCAAGAAAAGACAGATCACATGTTACATGATGAGATCAGACAATGTGATGGTTAAGAAGCGTAGACTCTTTTCTACAATGAGAAAATGAGTCCATTTCCAAAAGAAAAGAACCCTCCAAATCACAGAGATATTGCTTAAAGAGAAGCTACATATAAGATTCAATGGGCCTATTAAGAGCTGAGTGAGAAAAAGAGAGAACGATGGCAGCCAGGCTAACGTAAAAGCAATCCATAAGAGGAGTGGATTTGGGGCAAAAAGTACAGTCCTCTCAGAGCTGAGAATCATGACAAGTCAAGCAAAAAACAATTGCTGGCCATCTGCAGGGAGCATTGAGACAAGTAAAAACTGGGAAAACGTGAGTTCATTCTATCTCCTGTTTTGACATTCTAACTGTTCCCCCTAACAACTTCCAGGATCAAATATTGATTTGTTAGAAAGTTGGACAAATAAAAATATAGGATTAGAAATAGGAGGTCTGTACATCCTGAATCTTTGAATCAAATGAAACTGATTTTAAATTAAACTATATTTTGACTTCCCAAAGTAAATCTATATGGATTTGAGGGTCAGATCTGTCATTTTATCAGTGTTGGGAACTGTCAGTATAGTGATACCCTCCTCTAATAATAATAATAATTAATAAGCAAATAATACTTATTTGTAACTTAAGCCTGATAAGGTCGTCTGGCTCACAAAGAAGTGAAAATGTCTTCTTCATAATCATGTTGCCATTATGTGTGTCCCAAGGCAGGGCTTAAATCCAGGTTTCTGGTCCAGGTCAGAAGGCTAGCCCTCCCAGTCTTGATGAAATCTTTACATATAGCTGTAAAAGACAAAAACTGTGCCTTTAGATTTTTTTTTTAGCTTCATTAAGAAGACTTTTCCTGAGGAATTTTACAAATATTAATATGCCTATTGAAAGCTCAAATCTGAAAATAAGAAATCCTGGGACTATAATGTGCTTTTGATTCATATCTAAAATTCTTCTTAGGATTGAGTGTGAAAGAAAGGGAGGAGAAGAGAGAGAATATGAATGAGGGAGAGAGCATTTTCATTTCTTTCCTAAGCTTGGTAGCCTTTCTAGCTCAAATGTATCTGAGCAAATAGTTGCTTGCTAAATGTTTGAATTGAATTGAGAATAAATACCCGAGGGAAAAGAATTTGAAGCAGATTTTATACTTCAAAAGCCTTATGTGTTTTAAGTTCCTTTGTCACAATGGGACTGGAGAAAATGTTTCCTAATACTAGCTCAACTCAGGTAAATTTTATGGCATCTTGTGCTTTAAAAGGACTTTGAATTCTCAGTGCTTTCAGAGTCACACCTAGACCAGTCAGATGAGTATTTGACCAAGTAGAGATATACCTTATGGGAAGGAAGAAGATAACTTCTTTAGAAAATATTTTGGAGTTTGAAAATCCTCTCCCTTTCCCCTCCCAATTCTGTCTCATGACAGGTTTCTAGGAACATGGTAACTTTAATAGGAGAGTACCTGGGGGCATTATCTTACAGATCAGAAGTTTTAGTAGAATAAAGGAGGTGTGTTGGGATGTTTGTATTAAACTGGCTTTGGGATCAAGCAAATGTATTCCTTGAACTCCAAATCATACAGAATAAAGAAAACTAATGGAGGGGTTAGTCAGTAAGAAGGTCCTTAAAGGAGAAAACATCTCAGATTGGGTTAGCAAGAGTTTCCAAGAATCCATCCAGTGGTCTGCTGTGATTTTAGGGTGTTGAGCAACTGAATCAACATAATTTTAAAATGTTCAAACCTCCCAGCAATCATAAAATCTTGCTGAAATGCATGTGTCTTAATGGAATCATCTTTCTTAAGGGAATCAAGTCAGAACTGAGAGCAAGTTTGTTGTTCATATTGTAAATGCGTATTATCGCCCCCCTTCCTGCCCCAGGGTCAAGAATCAGCTAAAATGTGGCCACTCTTCCTAGTTATTCCCGAACTTTCCAATAAATGTAACTCTAGAATGTCTTCCCATGTTATAGTATCAAAGAAATACTTTTTTTTTTCTTAATGAGCAACTGGTTCTACAAATGACATGTTTACTAGAACTTGTAGGTCAACCAAGAGCAAGAAAATTGCTAGACTAGGTCTTAACTTTTTTTTGTGTTATGGACCTCTCTGGAAACCTGGTGAGCCAATGCACCTTATTTTCAGGAAAAAATGTTTTAAAAAGCATTAAATAAAATACATAGGTTTGCAAAGTAAACTGAAGTTTAGTGAAAATAAAGATGGACTTGCGTTCCCATCCAAGTTCATGGATCCCCCTACAATCTATCCATGAACCCCAGGGTAAGAAGTCCTACCCTAGAGTGAGATTAGGTTATAAAGAATATGTCAGAGGCCTACTGACCTACTAATTCTCTCTCCAGTTAGCCATAGTTACATGAGAAGGAAGTGTGATGTAATGGAAAGAGCACTAGATTTGGGGTGAGGTGAATGCTGACATAGGTTAAAATTATGACCCTGCCATGTCCAAAATGCATGACCTTGGGCAAATCTCATTCGCTCTCTGGGCCCTGGTGCCCTCATCTGAAAAATGGATCCAAGAACCCTGTAATTCCCCCACCATTAGACTGTATGATCATCAAAGTCATTGTCATGGTGGAAGAGACTTTCAAGATCCTTTGGTCTTACCACTCTGATATCCAGAGAAAGGAAGTGATCTGCCCAAGGCCATATAGGTAATGTTGTCTCTAAAGTCCCTTCCACTTCTGAAATCCTGTGATATAGGTAGTTTAAGATGAAACATTTTAAATTTATCATCATGTGGAAATGAGTTTTCTACGAACATATGTTGGCTAGGCTCTTTGCGATATAACATTGGTGTGGAGACAGTATCATAATTGTCTTGACATGTTTCATGCTGATAGCCATGACACCTGAAGAACATGCACTCATGGACCAGACACCTGTATCTGTGTATTCCTTTTGTGTATTGACTCATCTGAGGTTAGGAAACAGAATAGCACATGCAGTAGAACTGTTTTGTGAGACAACGACATATGATATTGCTTTGAAATATTGCCATTTGGAAAAAGTCAAATGCTGTATGCCATTTTCTTTTTAAATGCCCCTCTGAGGTAGGTGGAGGAGATCTCTGCCCTTTCCAGGCAGTGACAGATTTCCTATGTGTTACTTAAGAGCACAGAAAGCCTATTGCTGACAATTATATACAATTAACAGGAAAGGGTAATAAAGCTCTTGTTTAAACTCTGCTAGAACTTTGGAAGATTGATAATGATGAGGTTAGTACCTTTAAAAAACTATTTAGTATTTCTCCCTGACCATTTTGTTAAAAAAAATCACAACGTTCCACTACCCTATCCTAATTTTGACCTGACTCTGCAACTCTCCAACCCTAAAAGAATTCTGGTGTACTGTACTGTTGCATTCAATAAAGGAAAAGCTCTGCCTGTTTCTCTAACTGTACATCATTATCTCTGTGGAATGACTCACTTGCTGAGAGGTGAATCACAAATGAAGCTCTTTTCCTGTTCAAAGGACTATTGCATACTATATGACTTGAAGGCTTACTTACATTATAGAGAAGATTGCTGAGGTCAAGAATCAAAGTTGATCAATGTATATAGCACCAGAGAACATCAGACTTACACCACTGTCCACTTGTCTTTTGCCCATGGAAGTCTCTCCTAGTTATTCATAGGAAATAAGCCAATGAGTTCCTCCAAAGTGTTCATCTGAAGCTGTCTGTAATCAGCTTCATAATCCACTGGTTCCACAAGGCTTTGTATCCAAGAACCCTGTGAGTGAAGCAGTCACCCTAGGGACTCTTTCAGTGCTGAAATAGAGGACACAGCACATAAGTTTAGGAGGAAGCAGATAATTTGTCATCTGCTAGAGACCAATGATGATAAGTCATTTATGCTTGAGTCTGAGAGTCAGGAGAACATTAAAAATAAACCATTTCACATTTTTGCCCATGCAAAAATGTGATTATGACAGAAATCGTCCAGAATTAAATCTCATGTTACCATCATGTGGCACCTACCGCTCAGCTGCAGTAGTCAGCTCTTCCATCAGTCCCAAAGTTTGGTTGATTTTAAGAATTGAAAATGGATATAATAAGAGTTAATATCTTTGGGAAGAAGTCAGCTCAGAAATTCCCAAATGCAAAAAGAACAAATTCTCTGATTAAATATTTTTGTTGTTATTTTACTCTCAGTCTTTTGTCTTCATATCTCCAATTTCTGGCGCATAGTAGATCCTTAATAGTTGATTGAGAATTGATTGACAAAAAGGTGGTTTCCAAGGAGGATCTTAATTTGGGATGTGATCACAGTTTTGCCTGGGGCTTCAGAGACAGAAACTTAAATACTATCTGTATAAACCACTACAACTGCCCACACATGTTCAAAAATTGGAGCAGAAAGGATTTCTTTGCTTATACTATTCTTGGTTCATAAGTTGTGACCATGTGCAATATTTCTTTCTTGTTGGAGCTGAAATGGCTTTTAAGGGGTATGGAAAACAAGAAAAAGATAAAACAAAATAAACCTCCATTTTGCTAGGCAAATGTAGGCACATTCTTATCATTTAAGGAGAGATGGGAATAATAAGATTATAACCTGGGCTTCACACATGTTGGCTTGCCTAGTCAGACTAATTCTGAAAGCTGTAAGGAATAAGACAGCATGTTCTAGTTTCTTTTAGAAAGTTTCCCAACTGCAACATTTTTACAAAGGCCTTCTTAGTAGATGACCATGACTACAGTTTGTACAGAACCAGAAAGTATCCTTTCCAAAAGAGACCAGATCAGGTGCCTCGCAACAGATGTAGTCTTCAAATAAGCTGATATTCTTTAAATGATTGTTTCTCACCGTTAAGAAACTTATGTTGAGGCTCCTTCTTTCCATACCTCTATTCCTATGAAGTTAACAGAAATGTAGACCCTGATTTCTCCCCACAGCCCCCATTATCTTTTTATCCACGTTCCCAGAGCACCTGAAATATCTCATACCCAAATACCTCAAGGGTCTGTGGTTTTATGGCCATTTGTGCCATGAAAGGAACATTTGCACTGATGAAATCATGAGTTTACTTGAAGTAAACAAAATCCCATATCTTATACTATCACAGGATTCCACGGACTCTTGTTCCTGTAACTGGATTTGGCTCATGAATATACTCATTCTTATATAAAAACCATCTTTGGCTTCCTCCAGTGTGAAGCTACTGTTATTTGACATTGCTTTTGTTGCAACTATTTGACGGCAAGAACCAGCACAAACATCATCTCCTCCTGTCCATGCCCACTCCACTGAGATCACTTGTAAGTTTCTGCTGGGGAAAATTCACCTTAGAATTGGTGACATGGAGAGTCTGCTGTTGTTCCTCTTGTTCAGATTCAAGATGGATGACTTGAAATAAATATATATTCAATACTAATGAGTTTTAAATCAATTTCCTTAAATTTGCAGTTTTTTTCTTTGGTGACTCAGAGAGAGTAACAGGTATATGTTCAATGGAAATGAAGAACTTTCCAAGGACTTTGGAACAACTGACCATTTTTTTTTGATGGGATTGAGGGATGGGGTACCCAGCCATCTGAATTCCTTTATTTCAAAAGGTAACATTTTATTCCCAACTTTAGAGTGTTACTTTCTATGTTCACTTTGAGATTATAGCCACATCCACCCTCCCCAAAAAGAAACATAAACAAATCAAAAAACATGACTAACTTCCTCTGGCTCATTAAGAATTTGTCAGAAGTAACAATAGGCCAGATCCCATCCTGAGAAGAATCTTAGGAGCATTGTAGGCAGTAATTCCCAAACTAATTGACCATGGAACAGCTTGAGGTTCAAAATCAATTGACAGGATCCATCAAAGCTGGCCTCCCATCAATGTGAACTTTAAGGTATAAATGGGGATCTTGGAAAATTGGGAGTAAAATAAATGTAATTGAGAAAACTGCTGTATTAAAATTTTTGATACATAGGTTTGAGATTGGACCTGTGGTTTATTGACATAGTGAAATCCTTGATAAGGAAACACCCTCTACCAATGCAGGTTGGTACTTTTTCTACAATTTATAGACCTAGCAAATTGCCTGTGGGCACTGAGAAGTTTAAGTGACAACCAGTATGTTTCAGAGGCAGGACTTAAACCCAGTTTTCCAAACTCTAGGGCTGGTACTCTATTCACTGTGCCACACTGATTCTCCTTCTGCTATGTATTTTAAATAAGTAATACTATCTATAACATTAACATTTGCCCACAGATCCTTTTTTTATAGTATGTCTGACATCCTATCCCCCATGAATCACAAATTGGAAAATTTTGCTAGTAGTAGTCTGTTTCTGATGGTGGTAGTCTATCATTGGATAACTTAGAGGGCAGTCCTCTTTTTTTCCCCCTAGAGAACATTAGGGGATTCTAAGTATTTGGGACCAGAACTTGTTGCAATACTCATGAATGAGTGATATGGGGATTAAAAAAGTTATAAATAACCCTGAAAATAGTGACTTGTAAAATCTGTGCAGTATCAGTAACAATACATGCATAGCGTCGTGCATTCACAACTATTTTGGTCATAAAAATCACGTTGATGTACTTACTTACAGTTTACTTACAGTTTATAAAAATAACACCTAGGAGTAGTTCTGAATGGCAAAGGTTAATCTCTAGCTCTAAGCATAAGCATTAGAGGAATAGATTATTATGGGAAAGTGCAATGGGTAAATACAAAATGGACAGAGCTTCCACTGTAGCCTCCTGAATTTGGTGTGCAAGAATGGCCAGACACATTTGCTTTGACAACCCTATTAGAGTAACCTAGGAGCATCACTTGTTAACAAATAATTCCATTGCCTACCACACGGGTTACCACCTGGGTTTTGAGGAAATGAACAAGGATGAGTTAGACAAGGAAACAGACAACACCAGAGTCTTGCTGAAGAATAAGGAAAAGGATGGGCCTTTTCTTCTTTTTAGATGGCCCACAGACAATTTTCAAGGAGCTCATAAAAGATCAAAATGCACCATTCTTAAACACTAGTTTGGCATGTCTTAGTGATCCCTAAAAGAAGATAAAGTTGAAAAAAATCCAGAAACTTTTATCCAAATCCACTAAACGATTGCTTAAAATAAATTTTTTCTTCTAGTTAAATAGAAGGGCGTCCAGTGTATACTTTAAAAGTAGTGAAACTCATTTAGTATTTTCCCAACGAGATGATAATAGCCATTGGGAACAAAATCATATCTCATACAAATTAATTCCTCACAAAGCATCTTTTTTCTTCTTTAAATCTTGTCCCATACTCTGTGAATTAAAAACAAACAAATAGCAAACAAATGACAGACTCTTACTTCTGGATAACAAACTGAAAACTCTGAGAACCAAATCATCTTGAACTGACTGGAACACACCACATTTGAAGAATGGGAAGAGAATTTCCCTGTTCGTTTTTTCTTCTCCAGTAGGATGACTGAGGATATATGTTGGCATCACATAAAGTTATTAGTATGAATACCACTTGTCAGACAAGGAGAAGCTAATGGAAATACAGTCCTGAGAAGGCAAGAAGACATACATGCAAGCTACTGAAAGTGGCAAAATGTAAGGGGAAGACTCAAGATTGTTTTCATGTTTTAGGATCTTCTTAAGTATCTTCATAAATATCTATTTCCTAAAGGAGATAGAAGGAAATAATAATTGGTCAGATTCTCTTAGTGCTTAAGTTTCTTCCTAGGGCTGAGTAAGACACACAGAGGGGTTACTCTAACTCTTAGAGCAAGTGATGCTATTTCAATAAATTATTGCTGCAGTGTGCTAAGGGGCCCCATTTTGCTCTGGAAGAGCTAATGTACCTCCCAAAGTGCCATCCAGGTTGTGACTTAAGCAGTGAGAGAGGATCGGACAAAATTCTGAGGCTGTAAAATTATGAGGAGATACTTTATAACAAGACTGCTTCTTTGTCTTATTCATCCTCTGAATACTATGACAATTCCTCTGTCGAATTTTGGCAGGATGGGAAACTGAACCCTGGATGAGATAGTCATTAATATGCTTTGCTCCTAAGATCACTAGTCTCCTTTGCATATGGAGCTTTTGCTGAAATCTGTGGTGCAAGTCGCATGAATGCTGACCCAAGGAGGCAAGTTTCTCCAGAACAGACTGCCAAAAGAAAGAGGTTGGATATTTTAGTATCTCCCTCAGCTAATAACCTCCCATCTTCTACAAACAAACCAGAGTTGGGAGGAGATGTTGGAAATGGAAGGCAGTCCATGATGGATGATCTCCATCTTCCCATCCCCCAATCAGGGATACTAATAGAAATTCTTTAGGAGTTTGCATTTCAGATCTACAGCTATGACGTAGAGGTTTTGCTTGTATCAAACACAGCCTTTTCCAATCATAGCTTTTCATGAGGCCAATGGCTTAAGTACTTTTGTCATGAATCCACAGATGAGGTGAATGACATAACCCTACCCACAAAAAAATTTTTTTTCTAAATATTGACAATACAATCTGTGCCTCTACAGGTATTATCTGGAAGACATTGCTTATTTATTAGAAACTGGATGTACCCGAGGAAGGAACAAGCAAACTCCCCTCATTAAGCTTAATTTTTGCTTGGAATTTTTTCTTATCTAACAGATAGATATTCATTTTGGAGAATGTTCTCTTTCCCCTTTAAATCCTGAGAAGCTTTTTTCTTGTCAAAGACCGGCATTCTTGTTTACTTGTGTTTGGTGTTTCATGAGTTCATCAACTTCCTTGAAAAGGCTTCAGCCAGGATTGAGTTCTACTGTAATAGTCTCCAAGGCTCTCCCCTTGTTTTTAGCTGCACATTGCCAATTAAAGCACAGATGCAAAACTGGCAGAATCCAACAGCCTTCTCCCATGCCAGAGAAGGGAAGTGCTGTATGATGTCACATGAGATGGGAGTTTGCTCAGTCCTGCCTAAAACTGAAATCATTTTGCTGCTGGGAGTATGGCAAAAGGCATCTTCTAGTAACCTCTTGTTATTGGAGGTGCAAAGCTAACCCAAGGAAGCACATTGCAGACTCAGTTCTGTCTGCTAGTGAGGCAAGCAGCTGTGCACCTTTAACCAAATGGACTTTTCCACTGCATGGAACCTCCCAGAAAGAAGGTGGCAAGAGCCATGGCCATCTACCACCTGAGGAGATCTGTGATCCCCTGAGAAAGTGACCCATCTGAGACACAATTTACAGGTAACAAAGACAATGATATTGCAGGAAGCTATAAGATGGTGCTGAGATAGGTATAGTGACCATTATCATAGTGACTGTGGCCTGGTTTAATTTCACATTCACGTTGATGCAAGGTACATACTAAAGTTAACAGGTATTAGAATATTTTATGCTGAGATTCAATTAGCAGGCTCATGATGAGTGGTGAAGGTCCATTTTACTTTGTTTGCTTTACAGGTTGCCCAGTTTTCTCTTTCTTTGCCTATGTTCACTATCTATGTTCCATAGCAGGACAGCTTTACCATCTAAATCAATGAAGACATTATAGTTGTGGTATACACACATTCACACACACATACATACACACATATACATATGTTATGGTCCATATGAAGAAATCTGCCTATTTGCAGGTGTTATACCTCTCTGTAAATGGGCAGATCGCCCTGCCCAGATGGGGAAAATAATTTAAAGACCATTGAAAACCATTAAGACTATTAGCTCTGTTTTGGGATAAGAAAAATAACAAAATCTCTGACCAAGCGAGTACTGCCTTTTTCTGGCATCAGAAGACATTTGAAATAAGGTTTTCAGAGACTGGGTGCCTCACAAATACTCTCTAATGCATTCATTGTTTTGTTTATTCTGCTTATCGCAAGTCAGAGGTAACTCAGTACATATTAATAATTCTCCTTCAAAGCATATTAACCTCTCGGCTGATTTTGAATGGCCTTGATTTTCTGTATTTGGGCAGGGCCAAAGTGGACAGTTGCAGAAAAGGCCAGCATGTCTGCAAATGGGCACTTTCTTCCACATGGATCACAATATATATTAAATACAAATACATGTATATGTATATATCACGTATATACATATAAACATATATATATATACACATACACAGAAAATGAATTGGGAAGTCCTTTGGTTTAGTCTTGTTTAAGTATCTACTTCCCAAGTGCATAGGTTTCCTTTGACCAATCTGTTCAGAAAACAAGTGTGAAAAGTGCCATGGCAAATTTGATAATTCCTTCATTTTTTCCCCTTCCCCTTTTGGATGTTCTTTCCCCACCACCAACACTTCTAAGTCTTTTATCTTCAAAAATAACATTTTTGGACCTTTCATCTTAATATATTACTAATTCACAGATTCTCTTGCAGAGCTTCACAATTACTTGCAGAGAAACTAGTCTATAGTGAAGACCAAGGTTCCAAAGAGAACTCCTTTTCTGAAAAAAAAACCAAACAGAAAAACCAACTCTTATTTCCTCCCTCCCCAGAAAAAGCTGGCACTTTGATGTGTTGTGAATAATCCACTCTGAATCTGGCTTGCCTTGTTACATTTGGCCAGCCCAAGCAGCTGAGGTCTGAGCTTTCCTGCATCTCTGTGCGACATTTGGGAAAAAAAAGGTAACTCAGTCTGTCTAAACCTCTCAGACAGTTGTGACATGATCAGGATTCTCTTGGATTTCTATGCACTCAATTTCCTCCCTCTCCTTTCGTTTAGCACGTTTCTTTTTCTTGTGGTGCTTTTTGGAGGGGGGGAAGAAAGTTAGGAAAACAGGTAAGATAACAAAACAGTGCAGAAGCGTGCAACTCCCGGTGAGCAGCAAGCATTTGAACAGTGTGAAGGTCAAGTTCGAAGGCACAAACAGGAGGGGGACCAACCCAATAAGAAAAGAAGTAACATTTTGCAAAATGGCTGTCCCATGCTCTTGTAGGGAGCTTTTGATACACTGAGTTCGGGTGTGCTCAGTTGCTAATACAAATGTGTAAAGCAGGGGTGCACAGTGATCAATGGAAAAATTTAAAGTGTAGATAAGGCACAAGATAGAAATGCAATCCATGTCTACGTTCCACAGTGTCATCAAGCCCAGAACGCCCAGCTCTATTGAAGTGACGCTGAGAATTAGCCAGAAGTTTCCCAGAGGGTGGATCACTAAGAAGAAAGTTAAAATTAACATCAGTAGGACTCCAAAGCCAGCAATCAGGACAGGCATGGTGACAGACAAGCCATAGTGATCCATGAAAACAAAGGAAGGATTGAACACAATGAACCGAATGCTCTTGGCCAGAGACAGGGGCCTAAGTTTATCTAGTACTTGTATTACTTCCTTCTGCTTGTCTCTGCTAGTCCTGGCCACCAGATACAAGCGAGAAGCAATGATATTGCTTTCATCTCCTGCCTTGGAGAAAATGATATCATTTCGGAAGTGCTGGAACTCTGGCTTTTTTAAAAAGGAGTTTTGCAGGACACTGATGAAGTCACTCTTGTTACTTGCACTGATGTTGCTGACTTTCAGGAACTGGTAATATTGTTCAACCCAAGACACTGCAGTGAAGCCACTACAAAGTCGTCTTAAGTCTTCCTGGACGGTGCCGTTCCAGTACTCAAGGGGCTCATATACATAGAATCCAATCACTGGACTGTAATTGCTGAAGTATTCTTGCTGTAGGATGGCATAGGAGACGCTTGGGGAATCGCTGGCAAGCAGGCTGATGATATTGGCCCCATCGCTGATCTGCAAACAGCCCATAAAGGAAAAGGAAGCATAGATGAGATAAAGGATAACAACAAATGGCTTCACATAGATATTTGTGATCCACTCATTGTAATGTTCCCGGAGAAAATGCTGAATGAAATGGTTCTGGTAGGGATTGGTCTCATGATGAGAAGTTTGTTGATGCCCATCACTCATCACAGTCTGGAACCAGACGGGCTTATGATCTAGGTATTCCGCAGAAGGAATTTTGCAGCAGAAGATGCTGTGGTAGCGGTTCTGCTCTAGTTGGCCAGCAAAGACCAGGCAGGAGCCAAAGAAAGAGAAAATGTAGAAGTAGTTCAATAGGATGGAGACACACATGTTCTGACAGAATACCTTCACGGCCTCAATGTTGGTGAAAGGGCTGGCACCCATACCAAACGTAATGAAGTACAAGGAGCTGGTCATGGTGTAGGTGACCATCACATCAGAATAGGCATCAGCAACCCTGTCTTTGAAGGGCAGGTTCTCTCTGGTTCTCCGCCATCCTGATAGAAGCTCAAATACTCCCTTTGTTCCATGACCTACAAATAACAATACAGAATAAATGAATACAAATTCTTATTCTGCGGTTCAAAGCTTCGCAAACTCTTCTTGCTCATGGCAGAGTATCATCCTTTGCCATTAAGGTTCATGGCACACTGTTTAAGATGGCAACACTCTATAGGAGAAGTGGAAAGCTTGAACATGCAGATTGCAAATATTAATTCTATACAATTGGTGAGAGACTCACACATACCCAGGTGATTGAAAGTGTAAGTTCTGTACAATGCATGGGAGGCTCCTGCAGTGCACATATGAAGATAATGATCATGGCTGGCATTTATATAGTGCTTTAAGATTCCTGAAATGCTATACAAACATCGTCTCATTTTATCCTCACAACAATCTTGGAAAGCAGATTGTAAATTGACTATAAATTCCAAACACTTTGAAGTGTACCTACAGAGTGTCCCTAAAGTCTGGACACATAGGAAAAAATACATATTTTGAAATATTTGGAATATTAACAGACCTTAGCCTCTTTGACTTCTTTTTCTGAGATATGCTAAAGGAGAAGTTGTATTCAATGAAAATCACAGATGCAACACACCCGACTGAACACATAAAGAGTCAATGTGCTAAAATTGATGGCAATGTGGAGTTACTGCATCGAGTTCACATGAATCTTGCAAAGCGTATCAACCTTTGCATCAAAAATGATGGAAATCATACTGAAGATGTTATTTATTAATATTCCAATTAAATAAAATGTTGTTGAAAATTTCATTCATTTAATTTCTTGAAAATATGCATTTTTGCCTATGTGTCCAGACTTAGGAACAGCCTGTATTGTGGAGTATACCTTTAAGAACCCTGATATAGTTTAAGCAAATTCTTGGCTATGCTCAACATCGAGCTTAGGTTTGAGGGTGGGGTTAGCCTTGATCTTCAGGGTTCACTACTCTTAGAAACCCTATATGTATAACTGGCTACGGATTTTTGGCTTTCCTGACAAAAGTCTCTCAAAGTTGTTCTACCAAGCAAGAAATGTTCTATGTCTGATTTAGCAATCCCAAATTTGTGGAACTACAGGATACAATGAAGTGCTTATCTGTTCTATGCTTTTGTACTTCCAGTATACAGTCTCATAATAAAATTATTTTTTCCCCATGCATACATCTTGTTCAAATAGGTTTTGAATTCCTTAAAGCAGGAAATGGCTATCTTACACTTTTTTGCATCCTTTATAGTACCTAAAACAGTAGTGTGTGTGTATATATATATATGTGTGTGTGTATACGTACGTATGTACATATATATGAGGTACATAATAATAATAAGAATAACAAAGTTTTTCTATAGTGCTTTAATGTTTGTAAAGAATTTTCCTAAAACTGCCCCAGTGAGGTGAACAATTCCTAGTATTATAGATTCCCATTTTTTCTTATAAGGAAATTGAAGCTGAGAGAAATTCCTATCAGGATTTTGAGATAGATAGAAACTTAGAAATTTTCTTGTCCTATTCCATAAGTTGACTTAGAAAGAAACTAAGGTCCAAAGAGGAAAAAAAATTGTTGAAAGTCATATGAATGATAAGTGGGGGAACTGAGGTTTAAATCCAGGTCTTCCATCTCCATATCTAGTGCTATTCCTACCCTGATGCCCAGGGGAACATAGCTCTTGTCTTAGAACTAGGATTTAAACCCAAGTCTCTTGATTTCTGGTTCATCCTTCTTTCTACTATATGTTTCCTCCCTCAAGCTATTTTTTCAAAGTTGGAGTATTTGAAGGATTCTACTACCTGAATTGCTTCATTTAGGAAACAGCAAAGCAATGTTAACCATTTCAAAAAAAGATTGAAAATGTCTAACTTTCCATTTTTTCCATCTCCATGGAGTTAGAGCGATAAGTAGTAAGCAGCTCAGACAGGGATCATATCTACTGCCTGCTTTATAACCAACAAATAGTCTAGGTCTGAGTGTTTTCAAATGGTTGATAGATGAACATGACTCATTATTCATATTAATTCACGTGTTCTTGCTGATCTGGCTTCTAAGAACTTTTAGCTTAGATGAGTAGGTATTTGTTTTTAGGGCTTTGATGAAAGAAATTGTATATGCATATACACATACATATTTATACACATGTGAAGTAGGTGCAAGAAACCAAAGAAGTACCATTATGAAGAAAAGAGTTTCTTTTCTACAGCCTATTACTTGCCTCCCACTGAGAACATGATGCTTAGTTTATTACTACATACCTCTTTCATAGAATTTAGAATATCAAAGATGAAAAAGACCCCAGAAAACTTACAGTCCAAACTCTTAATTTTACAAAGAAAAAACTGAGGCTTGATGAAATAAAGCAAGCAGCCCAAGGCCAAAGAGTAGTGGAAGAACAAGAAGTTTATCCAAGATACCCTGATTCTTAGTCAGTAATCTTTCCACTAGTGTTGATAGTTATTCTAGGATTGAAAGGTTGGTAGTAAGCTTTGGACATTTTCCCCTCCTATCTGACTAGCATAACACATGCACATCATGCTTACAATTGCATCCAACTTTTGTTGTGGTTTCATGATGTGTTATAATGGCACCATCTCAAAGAATTCAGAGTCAGAGCACCTCTAATACAAGCACAGGCATTTTTTGAGGATCAGAGCCTCTCAGAAGTGGGCTAAGGTTCCAAGAGGAACCAGCAACTTAGTAAGACAAGACAGGCAATTTTATAGTGTAATGATGCTGATTACACAACAGAAATTATGAATATTAAAAAGGCAGGAGGAGTTTGTTAAGGGATTAGGGAGTGGAGAGGGATCTCTTCTATGGTTTGGTAGTCAAACATCCTGGTTGTGCTGCTTTCTGATTGGCGAGGTATTGTAGTCCTCTCTGGTCAAGATGGATAGTTAGGTATTGTGGTCCTGTCTTGGGCTAAATGGATGATGTGATTGTGGTTGAGTACAAAAACACACATGTTTAAATATGTGAATTGGATCTGGGGGCAGTGGCTAGCTAGTTGAGTCTGGAGGTCTGTGGTATGGTCAAAGCCAGATTGTATGATTAAATCAGGACATGCCTACTGTTCACTGGGGTCCACAAGGAAGTTAGGATATTGGGGCTGGGCTAAGCTTTGCTAGGTTTCCATTACTTTTATAAACAAATGGAGTATTTGACACAGTGCATTATCATAGTTTGGTCCTAGGGACATTCAGAGATCTCACAAATTAGAAGAAAACCTCCTAAAGAAGTTTATGGGCAAAGTAGGATTAATTACCAGTTTAAAACAAGATCCAATACTTTTAGAAGAGGAAGAAATATTAGAGAAATGAACACTTCCCTTGAAAATGTCTGGAAATGTGATTTGAATTGCTAGACGACAATAGCAAGCACTTGGCCAAAAACAGTGGTTAATAAAAATACATTTTCCTGGAATTTTGAAAGTCTAATAAATTTGAGAGTCTAATAAAGATTTTAAATGGAAAAGGAAAATGGAGAAGTAAACTACGTATAAGTATGATACAGTGGAAATAATTCTAGAATCTGGTGACCTGGGTTCAAATTGAGCCTCTGAGGCTTAATACTTGTGTGACCTTGGGCAAATCATTTAGCTCCAGCAAGCCTCAGGTTTCTCTTCTGTAGGATGGTGGAGGACATGTGACTAATGATAAACAGATAGGTATGAGATATAAGGTGAATCTTGGAGGTAGGACTGATAAGGTGGAGGTAGGACTGATAAGATTTGTCAAATGAAAGCATATGTGGGGTGAGGGAAAGCAGTGAGTTGAAGATACACATGAGTGATTAGAAGGAGAGTGATGCTCTTAACAGAAATGGGATTTTGAAACAAAGATAGATTTTTGGGGAATTATAATGAGTTCAGATTTGGATATGATGCATTCGAGATACTATAGCAAGGCCAACACCTTTTTAATAGCTGCAATACTTCCATATTTGCTGTTCTCTGTAGTTTCTATGACTCCTTTTTAGTCTGTGTAACTATATTGTTATTCTTAGAATATTTTTTACATTTGAAGATGTGATTCAACATTGTTAGCTATAGAATGAGTACATGCTTAATATATACATTTCTATGCATCTGTATTAATACAGCAAGAAATTTTAGGTAGATTGAAAATATGTCCCCTCTCCCCTATTTAATCCAGGCTAGCATTTCATATATTTAGAATCTAGAGGTAGGGAAACCATAATAACCTCAAAAAGACTTTAATTCCACATATGAGAGAAAAACTTAAGGTCAATTGTCCATTGTTTTTTTCTTTTCAATTAAAAGATCTCCTCTTTTGATCATAACTTCATGGCTAGTGCTTTTCTAGGCCCAGATGGCCCCATTTCATTTGGCAAAAAAATAAGACTTTCTACCCTCTTATATTAATTAATCTTGAACAAATCAGGGAACAATTTGCTCCTACTCTCTCATCTTCCTCAACTATTGCCCTCAAAAATCCTAAAGCTATGGGAACTGATGATATAACTGAACAGTGTAAAGAGAGAACAGCGTAAGCAGGACAGAAACCTTTGAAAGTGGAGGTAGAAGATAGCTTCTCACTAGTCACCATCTTGGAGTTAGCCTAATCTCTCCCCTTGCCCCCAAAGGAAGGAATATCTCTATTAGAAGTCAGACATAAGCTTTTCCTGTATAAGAAGGGAAAGCTAGGTGTCATCTTTGGAGGTTCAATCTGGGGAAATGCCTCACCATTATCCTAATCTGGAAAAAGACTTTGAGGCTTAGGGTCACACTTAAATTCCAGACATATATGTAAAGTATAGCTTTCAATAAATCTTCTTTGGACAAATACATGTTTTGTAAGGGCTTCTTTTCCCCATCACTAGTCTAGACTCAAGGTCTAGTAATAACTAATTTGGAGAAGAATTTGCTACTAAATTAAGAGACTGAAATAGATAAGAGAAATAAATTTTGCTTGCCCCTTAATTTAAATGCCTTGAACTGAAGGAGCCCTCATTCCAATTGCTGTAGTGAGAGGGCCTAAATTTAAATGCTAACTGTAAATTTAGCTTGAAATATCCAATAGGTAGTTTGTAACATGGGAGTGGGGCACAGGAGATTCAGACAAGGGTTGAATATGTTGGTTAGGGAGACATATACCTAGAAATTATAATTGAGACCATGACACCTGATGACATCAAGAGAGTGCAGAAAGACAAAATTTTTTTGGAACAGAGCCTTGAGGGAGACACCCACAGTTAGGGCATGTGATATGGATGATCCAGTGAATAAGACTGAGGAATGTTCAGACATATAGAAGGAAAACTAAGATTCAAATGACATGAAAATCCAGAGAGAGTAGAGTATTCAGTAGGAAGGAATCAAAAGTATAAATTGTAGAGAAACTCAAGGAGCAATGAGCATTGAGAAAAGGCCATTGGATTTGGAAATTAAGAGACTAGTAACTTTAGAGACAAAAGTCTCAGTTGGATAATGAAAGTAGGAACCTAAACTGTAAGAGATGGAGAAATGAGTGAAAGGAAAGCGGAGGCAATGAATGTAGACAGCTTTTTCTAGGATCACAAGGTGATACATTTAGAGCTAGAAGGAATCTGACGTATCATATAGTACAATCTTCTCACTTTACAAATAAGGAAACTGAGGATTAGAGGGGTTAAGTGACTTATTCAAAGTCACACAGGTAGTAAGTAGCAGAATTGGGATTTGAATCCAGAAACTTTGATCACAGATTTAGAGCTGGAAGTGACTTCAGAGGCTATCATCATCATTTTACTGATATGGAACCCAGAGGGATTAGGCATTGAGTGAATTGTCTAAGATCATGCAGGTTGTAAATTGCAGAACCAGCATTTGAATTCATGTCTTTGGATCCCAAGTAATGCACACTCTCCACTTGAGTTTGGCTAAGAAAGGAAGGAGAGTTATAGGAGTATAGCTTAAGAGGTCAAATGTAAATTATTATTATTATTACTATTTTAGGGTGAAGGAGGTCAGGGCATGCTCCTAGGCAGCAGAGGAAGTCAGAAAATTAGAAAAGACTTAAATTTGAAAGAGTAGAGGGATGATTTTAGGAATAATTTTCCAGAAGAGGTGGGAATAATTGAGATCAAGAGTATAAGTTAGCCTTGATAGGGAGAAGAACTATGTTTTCACTAGAGAGGGGAGAAAAGAAAAGAATGGGAGATGATGCGAAGGAGTATTGAAAAAAACAAAAAGAAGGAACTGGTTGTTGAAATAGATGTTAAGTATCTTGAAGGATAATAACCATTGGGGTACCATAATAACCTCTACAAGGCTTTAATTCTACATATGAGAGAAAAACTTAAGGTCCTTTTCATGGCGTTTGCCATAGCGTTGACATGTTTCATGTAAGAGCTTAGTTTTTGTGAGGGAAAAGGAAAGGAATGCCAGGACTAGTCTCAATTAATGCCAGATTTCCAGAAAGAAGATTTCAAAGGGTACAGGGAAAGGGTAGATAAAATCTAACAAACTAAAATTTTACAGGAGAAGAAAACCCAGGAGGGATGGGAAATTCTCAAGAATAAAATCAAAAGAGGCCATTGATAAATAATTTCTGTTGGGAGGGAAGAAAGGAGTTGCCTCAAGAGACAGACATGGATGTACATGGACCTCATTAGCAAACCTAGATGTTAAAAAAAACAGATGAAAGCAAGGGTAGATAATGGAGAATCAATACAAAAATATGACAGGTTGCTATAAAAAAGTGTTTAGCAGTATTAAAGTGCAGAATTGAGTATCGAGGAAATTTAAGGACAACAAGGAAAGTAATATTGGAAAAAAGAGGAAGATAAAAGAAAGGATGACTCATATTTGGGATATAGGGGATGATGAAAACTCTGATGGGGAGAAGTGAGAGCTCATCAATTATTACTTTTTGGCTTCTGTTCTTACCTGCCAAGAAGAATATTCTTATAATATTTGAACTGGAAAGGGCAGGAAAAAATGCTTAATGGGAATTGATGCCAAAAATAAATAAATGCTGCCTTAGATAAGTTCAAGATACCTGTCCCAGATAAAGGATATCTTAGGGTATTGACCTAACTGAAACATTTTATTTCTGAATTTTTTGTCAATAATCTTTGAAAGATTGTGAAGAATGAAAAAAAATGTACTATTCCAGCAAATTGAAGGTCAGATTTTCAATTTTCAAAGAAGGGTTGAGAGTGGAGTTTGCAAACTTGTCAGTGAACTTTGAATCCTGGTAGCATTCTAGGATATATTACTAAAGGGATGGCTAATGAACACCTAGAAAAGGAGACAGTAGTCAGAAGGAGTTAGCATGGATTTACTTAAAAACAAACAAAATGTGTAGTATGGTTTTACATATCTATATATGTCTTAAATTTAAAAACAATAAAACAAAAAACCATATTGATCATGCCAAATTAACTCATTTCCTTTTTCTTGGCACATTTTAGTTTGGTAGAACAGGGGAATATTAAAGATACAATTTACCTAGACATTGAGTACAGTTTTTGACAAAAGCTCCCATGCTATTATTGTGGAAAAAAGGGATGTCAATACAATTGAGTAGATTTGGATTTCAATAAATCCACAGAGTGGGCATTAATGATTTGACATTAAACTAGAGTAAGACTTTTAACATAGTGGTCCAGGAATCTATGCTTAATAATATATTTCTTAACATTATTATAAATGTCTTGGCAGGCACTGAAGAAATGTTTATTACATTTGTAAATGACCAGAAGCTAGGAGGGATAGCTAAAATATTCTGTGGCTTTAACATAGTAAAAAGATCTCAGTAGCCTAAGAAGGTAAGTTATATAAAAGAAGATGAAAGGGAATAGGGAAAAATTTAAAGGACACTTGAATTTAGTTTCAACATATAATCATCAGAAGTACAAATTAGGGGATGTGTGGATAAATGTCACCTCATCTGAAAACGTTTGAGGGGTTTCAATGGATTGTAAGCGTACCATGAGTTAACAGTATGACGTAGCAGCTAATAAAGTCTTAGACATCCATAAAACAGGCTTAGTGTTCAGGACAAGAGGGAAGGGGCATGGACACCATTATACTGACTCTGTGCTGTATCTGCAATATTTTGGTCAATTTTGTGCAACGTATTTTACCAAAGATATTGATAAGCTGGAGATCATTTGCGTATCAGTTAAAGGAACTAGACCTTTATCTGGAGAAGAGATTATAGTTATCTTTAAGTTTTTGAAGGGCTGTCATGTAAAAGATAGGTTAGAGTGGTTCTGCCTGGCCCCAGGAGAAAGAACAAAGAATGACAGATGGAAGTATTAGAAAAACATTATAGAGTCTTGATATTGGAGGGAAACCCACACAACAATCCCCCCAACTTCCCTATAACTGGAGTTACTCAAAAGGGCTCCTCCCCACTAGAAGGCATGGAGCAAAGGCCAAATGACTATTTCTTAGGTGAGTCTTAGAGGGAATTCTCAGTCAAGTATGATCTCACATATGTAAGGCATTCTCTCAGGTCCATTCCAACTTTGAGATTTTGTGACTCTTTGGGACCATGGTGCAATGCTTGCCCCCTCATTCTTCTCTGAATATATAAAGAAAGTGATGAGGGCAGAGGAGGAAAAAAAATAGTCACAATTTACTGCTTCTGCAATATCTCTCTCTTTACTGCTCACCCCTCCCCCAAATGAGTTTGCAAATGACCATGTACTATGTATCATGCAGCAACTTTCAGAGTGAATGGAAATCTTCGTATCATCCTGCTGTTACACTTGCAGGCACAAAGATACTATAGAGGAACTTTGGAATCCTGTGAATGAAGACAAGCAATGCTTGGGCTGCTCTCCAAGAACGCCATTAAGAAGCATATTTGGATGTAGGAAACAGAATGACTCACTCTCTCTGGTTCCCTAGTGCATAGAAAATACATTTCGTTGTGTCATCTAGCTAATGGAATTATGGGTTATACTGTCCAACTTAGTGCCCTATACGTGGTAGATACTCAATAAATTGGACAAGTCATTTAAACTTTCTTGAGTTTCATTTTTTTTTTTTAAATTTGTGATGAAACAGGCCTAGACTGGATGATCTTTTGGGCTTTCTCTAGTTCTTCGATTCTGGTATCCAAGTTAATTTGTTTTTTTCATTAATTAAAATACTTGGTAAAGCCTCCATAAGGAAACACTGGAGTCTTGTGATAACACTTCTATCTGCAGTGTTCAGATCTTTTGATAAAACAGCCTACCTTGATATATTTGTCTAATGAATGAATGGATGGAAAAAGTCCTTTTAAATGATACCTGAAAGGGATCCAAGATAGACTTTATTCTAAATTCAGCTGTATGGAGAACAGAGGCTCTATTGTACCTTATATTAATTTCTGGTTGTATGCATGTAGACTCCATTGTGGGCCACCATTGTTGGGGTTTAGTTACTACTGATTCATGATGAAAACTGGGCATTGGTAACTGGTTTCCCCTTTATCACATTCACCTATGGTCATGCTTACTGCCCCAGGCAGGTGACCTAATTATTTCTCTTTGTTCATGGGCATGGCTTCTTAAGGCCAATAACACATAGGGGTCTACTGGAATAAAGTAAAGCAGAGAAAAGCAGAAGAACTAGCCTTTCTCCAGAAATCTGTCTGAAGCAGACAAGTGCAAGAGTCCATCTCCAGGAAGTTGGCCCTTATCCCAGAGAGCCAGAGAGGCTTAGAACTGGAAAGGATCTTTGAGGTCATAGAATTATATAAATTTAGAGTTGCAGGGGGCCAGAGAGACCATCTAGTCTAAGACTGGAATTTTAGAGATTGGACAACCATAATCAGAGAAGTGAAACCCCTTGTTCTCTACTTGCTAACTACTCCTTTCTCAGACATGACTATTCAGTTAGAAGTTGTAGCCAGCATTTCTTCTATTCTTACTTACATGATATCTGGGCATCATTTTTGCCACAATTGGTTGCCACATTTGTAAACTGATAATGAAGTATCTAGTGGATAGGTATAGTCACAATACGACCATAGAAGAAGTATGAGGATAATGTAAAATATTGCCAGTTTGAGTCAGGATTCAATATCAGAAATCATATTCACTTAAGGGAGGTATCTCTCTAATCAGGAGGCTGGTTCTAACTTCAAAATCTTTCTTAGATCCTAGAAATTGTTAAGATTGTAAAAATTGAAAAAAAATTACAAGAATACTTTCCCTCACATTTTCTTTATGACCAAAACAATATCAATTTTGAGTTTTTTTTACCCTAATGGCAGTTGGATGCTACCGATAAAGGTTTCCAGTTTGAAAATGCTTTCTGTACTTATTTTTTTCCAGAAACCTAGAACTCTGTGGCTCTCAACCACCAAACAATTTTATTGCAGTCCAGATCCATTTGTTCCTTTAAAGTATATGCCAGGATAGGAAGAAATTCATCATGGCCATGAAATAATGAAAAATTAAATTAATTATTGTGTAGCTGAGGTAAGTGGTGCCCAGGGATCTCAGTAGTGGATACAGTCCAATATTTAATCAATAGAACAGGTTGTTTTTATAGAGCAAGTGGAATATCCTTCTCATGCTTCTATCTCATTCTACCCAGCAAAATGCCAGAAGGTAAGGTAGAGGTAGGCATGACCTAACCCTGTTTATTATGGTAAAATCAGGTGATCTCACAGACTTTCAGTGGGTAGAAAAACAGTGAGCATATGAAACAAAACATTAGCTTTGGGTTTAGAAGAGTTGAGTTCCCTTACTGATACTATATACCCCTCCCTCATACTTTCTCTATGACCCCAGCAGAGTAACAACTTGGATATGGAAAACAGTTAGGCCCTGCAAGTTGGAGATCTCTTAGCACCTGTAAGTAGAGGACGTAGCTGTTTGGAATGATTGAAAATAGATTATTTGGTATGAGAGATCTTAGGTTCAAATCCTGCCTCTTTCTTTTACTACCTTTATGACTTTGAGCAAGTCATGCTCCTTTCTGGACCTCAGTTTCTTTACTCAGAAAATGAGAATGATATTTGATATTAAAGTTATTGTAGAAGAGGAAATAGAAATTATTTTACAAAATGCTTTGTATATGAGGTATTGTTAGTTGTCTCATAAAAATATAAAAACCACTAGCTTGCAAACATCCCTCTGACCATTTCATCACACTACTTGTTATCCTTTTGTTAGCTTCTTCCAGAAATACTACCAACACAAAGCTGTACTTGTTGTTTATATTAAGTTCCATTAATCATGTCTTCTTTTGATATGAATTTTAACTGGATTTCACTTGGTAGGTTTGAAGAGAGTGTCATTCATTGTAGTCCCTATACGCCAAATGCTAGGGATGGCCTTGGACCTTGGAAGTCACTTAACTTATGTGTATCTGCATTGAAAATGGGGACACTACAGCTAGAATAATGATAACCTGTTATCCCAAGACTGTTGTCATGAACTTTGCTGGATCTATGTCTTCCTCTTAGTTCCTCTGAAGAACACAAGGCATTTTTTTTTACTTTTCATTATTAATTGAATAGTCATTTTCCATTTCCTTCTTGTACATTTTGATCTCTAATTTTTTAAAAATATGGAAATCTGTATCTATATCCATTCATCCATCCACCCACCCATCTATCTATCTATATATCTATCTATCTACATTACTCAGGCCTTGGGTGCTGACTTAGCAGGGGCAGTATCAATGAGCATTTGCACGGGTCACTGAGCTTGCATGGATTCTCGGGATGTTTAGTTAACCAATATTAGGAGTGCTAACCCATCACCATGGCAACATGGATGCTGAGGACTGTAGTTTCACTGTACACTGATAGGTGTACACAACCACCAGCAGAACTGCTTTGCTTACCTCAGTAGAATAGGGGTGGGGTACTTGTCTATTTATATAACACTATTAGAGCCATATGGCAACAGACATTGTCAGAGCCAGTAGGGTTATCCTGTTCCATAATGGTCATTATTTCCATGTTTCTAGTCAATCAGTTCACCGAATTCTTCTGGTATAGGAACATGGTTATGGGACTACACTGATAATGCTATGTTGAGGCAAAATGATCAAGTCCTTGGATCTGGAAATTCTCTGTTGCTTTTTTTTCCCTTGTGTAAATCATATGTGCTTTTTGCTGGGATCAGAGGTTTTGACTGATGGACAAAGACAGGGATGTTTAATCAATGGTCCCAGGAAAGATATATCTGACCTATAACCTTGGGTTTTCAAGCACGTGCAATCAGTTATGGAGGTAGTAGGGGTGAGTTTTCCCTTATATGTGGTGACTAGTATAGGTCAACAGGGTATGGTAAGACTTGGTCCCCAAGGTTGGGTGTAAGACAGAACTATCCAGATGCTCCACCTTTCACAGGCATGTAGGGAGTAGAGTAGGCTGAACTCCTAGTCAAAGGATCATGGGTTCATAGTTAGAAAGTGGAAGGGACTTTAGGGCTCACCTAATACAATTCCTTACTTGTATAGATGACATAACTGAGGCCTAGAGATGCTAAGTGATTTGTCTGAAGTCACATACATACTACATGGAAGTCAGAATTTAAATTCAAATCCTCTGATTCCAAATTTATCACTCTTTCCACAGAGTCTAAATTGTATCCAGCCATTTATTGGCCGGCGTCGATTTTTAACTCATTCTCCAGGATAAAATGCGGCCATGAGATGGGTTCACTGTATAATCATACTTATAGCTTACATTTATATAGCACTTTAAGGGCTACAAAACACTTTGACTGAATTTTTTCCTTGCAGGAGCCCTTCGAGGGAAATTTTATTAATATCCCCATTTTACAGATGAGGAAATGGGTCAGAGAGGTTGTGATTTGTTCTGGCAATACTGATAATGTTTGAAGGGAGATTTAAATCTGGGTCTTCCTGATTCCAGGTTCTATTCACCAGCCCATACTACCTTAGGAATCAGGAAGACCAAAATTCAAGTCCAGCTTTTGACCCTTCTGCTGTGAGACCCTGGGTCAATAACTTAACTTCCCAAGAGTCATAGAAAATTGCCTAAAATTTTAAGGTACTGATAATTTGCCTATCTGAAATTGTAAAGGAAGTTTTCCCAACAGGATGAAATAAATACAAACAACGGAATTTAGATATTGTGGGAATCAAGTTCTGGGGATTGCATCGAAATTCTTCTTAATCATAATTTACAGAATGATTCTATTTTTAAGTTGTTTCTATGGCTGATTGAAATTGATGGAAATGATTGGAATTGAACTCAAGATCTCATAAGCCACAGTTATTTTTAGAAACTAGCACCAAAGGGGGAAATTAATCTTGTGTTTTAATTACAATTTTCTGAATATGCTGCATATGCAAAATAAGAGATGTTCCCTGACATCATTCATAGCCTTTGTATAACTTTGCTTACTTTTTAAAAAAACTTATGATGTTGCTCAAACCTTAAACTTGGGTTTATTGATCTCTTCTGGGTCTAGCAGGGAACTGACACAGGAGAATATCATCCAGAGGAGTGCTAAACAGAATCTTCTGCTAGAATACAAGTCCCATGAGGGTAGACATTTAAATCAACAAACTACTAAATTGCTATATATAGGTGTGGAGCCAAAATGGCAGAGTAAAGGCAACTCACCTGAACTCTCCTCCAAACAATTTTAAAATTATACCTCAAAAGAAATTCTGGAGGGGTAGAAGCAACAAAAAGTCAAGATGAAACAATTTTCTAGCCCAAGACAACTTGGGAGGTTGACAGGAAAGGTCTGTCTCATCAGGATGGTGGTTGGGCCCAGAGCACAGTGCAGTAAAAGTCTGTGATGGGACAACCAGCAGGCCTTGGAGGTGGCTACAACAGCAGTGGCAGCAGCAGCTTTGGGAGCTCTTAGCCCATAGACCATTAGGGAGAAAGACAACTGGTCAGAAGGAGGTTACAGAGGATTCGTTGCTGACACTGAGAACAGGACCCAGATGACTGCTCATATACTGTTCTGGCTTCTAATCCTAGGGTAAAGGGAAGTGGCCTCAGGGGAGCAGGAGCTGTGATCACGGTTCCCGGGCACAGGAAAATGCATGTAGTCACTCACAGGGGAACAGGGGTCCAAGGCAGAAAGGAGTACTAGTTCTTGTACCCACAGAAGAGCAAGGGCCTAAGTCACATCTCCAAAGGCCATAAGGAAGTACTTGTGGCCTCAAGGGAGCAGGGGTCCTGGTCGCAGTTCTAGAGTGTAGAAGAGTGCTTGTGCATGCTCACAGACCAAAACGCAAACCAGGAAAGCGGTGACTTGCACTCCCAAGATGAAAGCAGTAGCATAGAAAACCTAAAGCTTTGGATAGTGCCCCTTTCATCCCAGGAGCAGAGCCTAACTTTAACATGATGTCAAAAGTTAAGAAATAGGCTGCAAAAATGAGCAAACAACAACAACAAAAGAAACTGACCATAAAAATTTCCTATGGAGACGGGGAAGATTGACACAAACTCAGAAAAAGATAACAGTCAAAACAGTTACATGCGAAGCCTCAAAGAAAAATGTGAATTAGATACATGCCTAAAAATAATTCCTGGAAGAATGCAAAAAGAATTTTAGAAACCAAATAAGACAGGTAAAGGAAAAATTGGAAAAAGAAATGAGAGTGATGTGAAAAAAAATGAAAAGAGAGTCAACAACCTGGTAAAAGAGGTACTGAAAATACTGAAAAAAAATAATACCTTTAAAAACAGAATTTGCCAAATGGTAAAAGCAGCACAAAAATCCACTGAAGAGAAGGACTTCTTAAAAAGTATACTAGGTGTAGCCATAATGGCTTTTGTTTTCTTTGAATGGCTCAGCTTGCCTCATTGAGCCTCTGGAAACTGTGGCTTGCTCTTCCGGGGCAGGAGGCCCGGGGAGCATGCCGGGAAGCAGACAGCTTCCTGTGTGAGGAGTCATGGGGCTGGCTGAGGGGAGGTGTTAGCTCCAGAACCTGGTCTACCCTAGGGGGAGGAGCCAACTCAGGAACCAATCGGCCCTGGTCATTTGGGCGGAGCTTGATGATGTCAGAGACCCTATAAGAGGGGAGAGGACAGCTCGGAGAGCTCTCTTTCTCTCTCTTTTCCTTTTCCGGTTGGAGCCAGCGACAGTTACGACAGTTACGTCAGTTACAGCGACCGTTACATCGTCAGTTTCAGTTGCAGCTTCAGTTACAGACACAGACACAGCTGAGGCAGGAGCTGCCAGTAGCAGAGCTGATCTACGGGAGGAAGCTGAACAAAGACTTCAGGCCAGTGGGTAATCTTATTACCATCGAGGGGGAAGCATGATTTTGCTTTACGCAATCATGCTTCTCTGTAGCCTCCTGGTTACTCTTGCAAGGCGTACTTATTGGGCCTGGAAGATTTTGATCAACATATCAAAATGGGGCTTCTGGTTCATGGGTTGGTTACTGTGGAGCCTAAATAAATGTTTTGATTCTTCTGCCTTCTACTTTGAGAGTTTCTTATATCCGGCGGTTCCGAACCTTTCAGACATGTTTATGATCCTTTTTGAGATTATAAACTCGGTCCTCCTGATACATTTGGCGTCACGAACAGGATCGCTAGGTATAAGATCTCTATTTAGAAGCAGAACAATTCCAGAGGAAGAGATGAATATCCCAGGATGGGAGGATCCATTTTATTCCTCCCTAGCAAAAGAATTGGCTAAAAAAGCTGGACCCTGTGAAAACTGGGAACCAAGGCTACGGAGAGGAGATCCTAGGGATTTGGAAAAGTGTTTACGAGAAGTTGGGATTCAGTCAGGGGCATCACTATCTAGGCAAAGCTGGATAGTGTTATCAGCCTACCGGCTAGTATACGAAAGATTGAGATTAAGTGAAAGACATGGGGGCACTCCTACCCCACAGGAAGAAGGGGAATCTCAGATAGCAGGAGACCAAACTGACTCAAATGAGAACTTTTCTATTAATGTGGCTAAGAGCAACAGGAGACCAAAAAAGCCCAGAGTGCATTTCAACCCAGCCCAGAAAGAGCCTGACTGCCTGCTTCGTCCTAGCCATGGTGGCAGAGGAAGTGAGTGGGGAGAGAATGAGACAATGTTAGGGGCTGAGGCACAAAACACTACTGGGGTTCAGGATGTGCCTCACACAGAGAATAGGAGATGGTTAAATGATCAGACAAGGGCTCGACCCATACAAAGGAGGAAGACAGAAACCCGAGGTGAAGATTCAGTTACAAGGGAAATTCAGGAAGATTTCTCACCGCAAGAGGTCACAGATATTTTGAGTAGATTCAGCCAAAGAATAGGAGAACCATTGATATCTTGGATGGTAAGACTCAGTGATCAAGGGGCCAGTGGAATATCAGTAGATGGGACAGACTGCATGAGATTCATAGGTATCAGCCATGATCCTCTAGTTCAACAAGCTTTTAGGGAACATCATCAGCAAGAAGATGGTGATAGCAGGACTACTCTGTTGGCATTAGCCGCTGTGGGATGCAATAAGAGATATGATACTGATTCTATGTGGCCCACTGAGCACAGACCCTGGTATTCACTTAGAGATTGTATCATGAGACTAAAGGAGGAGGTAATGAAGACTGCCATTATGATAGGAACTGCAGACAAATATTACAATGATCCAATGGGACTGCCTCATAGGAATTTAATAATTAGGACAGCTCCCCCTGCTTATAAACAACTAATTTTGAATTTATTGCTTGGAGAAGTAGGGAGCCGTCTTACAACAGTGATAAATAAGATTTTACAGTTATATGACTTAGGTGACTGGGGAAGGGATAGATCTCCTCGAGAGAGAAGGGTGAATAACCAGCAAACTTGGCGCCAAAGGAGAGTAACAAGGAAAGAAATGTTTACTGCTTTATTGAGAGCAGGGGTAGGTTTTGAAATGATAGATGGAATTCCAACCAATGAATTATACAGAATGTATAGAGGACTTGATAACACGAGAAATAGGGAAATAAGAACTGCTCCTGCAAGCCTACAAGCCACTCAGACTGAAGGTGACCTTGTGTGATTAACGGATGAAAACTTGTACATTTGGGGAAAGGCTGGGAGGACAATCTTAGTCTATATCTAGGGTGGGATCCTCTTGGCTTCCTCATTATGTTCCTTTTGAAAAGAAACATTTCCCACCTGAGTTTGGCTCTGATGTTGGATCTTTGCATAATTGAAATCTCAACCAAACTTGAGATGATTTTATTTGAAGAATTATAGTCTATACTTGTCTATTCTTTTTGTCCTTTGTTTTGGCTAACCTTGTTGCTAGTTTTGTTTCCTTCAGGCTTAAGCACCCTGCACTTTCCGGTGACTGCCTAAGCATGTAGCATTCTTGGAATTCCTGCCAGCTCGTTAAAGAAATGACCTCTGGAATGGGACTTTTTGGGGGCAAGGCCATCTCTACATCCAATTTCAGCATGAAGAAGCTATGGAAAATGAGACCTTCACCCCTCACCCCAAGATTTTGAGCCCCAAT